>NC_083775.1:10575998-10623498 GCF_963514075.1 Conger conger | reverse complement strand
TCTTCAGCACCAAAAACGCACAACTACAAGACAAGGCAATCATCTTCTTAATCTAATCTCAAAATACCTGCGCAACATCAGAGACATACAAAACATACTGCCATGATTAACACAGAAAATGCATTGATTCTCAATTCGGTTTCATTCACTTTACTATCACTATAAAGGTGCCTTTATTAGTTCAGCTGGTCAGATCCAAAATGGCCAACAGAATTGCCATAGTTGAGATAGGTCAATGTATTTAAACTTTTCTGATGACCTAATGGCATTACCATGGCTGGTATAGGGGCATTTGTGGGTTTATGTTGTAAGGTTTAAAAAAAAAAAAAAAAAATAGCAGATTGTCCAGTGACGTCATGAGTTTATTCATGTGAATATTACCAGATTATTCTTCCAAAAAAATTACGTTGACCTTTGCTTTTGTTACAAACTATTTCCTAGAGAATATGCAATCTAAGACAGGAGCACTCAAGGAAAGACAAGAAAATTGAACTCCATGTTTGAATAAACGCAGTAAAATGAATGTGCAGATAGGCGCAGACTCCAGAAACAGTGTCGCTGACCAAGCTGCAAACCACAGAAGGAGAACAATCCCTGAAAAATGACTGTCCCAGGCCTGTTAGCAGCCCCCCACAGCCCCCTGTCAAGGCCAGGCCCACCTTGGCGTCGTTGCCCATGACCAGGTCCCTGAGCTCCAGGATCTTGTCGTTGATGGAGGAGCGGTATCTCTTCTCGATGATGTTGTGGGTGGTTCTCCTCTCCCCTTCCTTCATGCCCGTCCCGAGACCCATGGCCGTCATCCCTCCCCCGTGCTCCAGGACCGCCCTGCCGTTACCGCCGCTGTGGGACACCCCCGACGACAGCTGCTTGATGGGCAGCTTGTCTCCGCCCCCCATCATGACGGGTACGGTGGTGAGAATGTTTCCGCCCATTAGAGTCTGAGAGAGGGTCTGGATGGGCGTGGTCAGTGTGGTGATGCTGGCTGGGTTCTGCATTGTAGACAGAACCTGAGTCCCATCAGGCTTCAGAGTGGTCAGCACCAAGGAATCGGTCTTTAAAATCTGGGGCTGGTGGACAAGGACCTGAGAGAGAGAGAGAGAGAGAGAGGGAGGGACAGAGAAAAACAAAGAGTAACAGAGGTTATGGAGGGGGACACTCGTAATTACAACACCCAGAGTCTATGTCGGTGTAAATCGATGTGCACATGGACCACCGGATAATGAGATGAACAGCAAATGAAACACAGCCATGAAAAACAGTGACCAGATGTGTCACAGATAGAGAGACGGCAGCCTCGAGTTTAGCTCTGCCCAGCTGAAAGAAAACCGCTTTACCTGCTGGACCTGTTGCATCTGCGGTGACACAGTATGCACAGCAGAGGGCGCTGTGGACAGTGTCTGTATGGTCTGGCCTGCTGGCGTCAGAACACGCTGGTGCTGGATTGTCATTGGCTGGACTTGTGGTGATGTCATAATGCTCTGCATCTGTGGCTGCAGGACTGTGGAAGAAGGGGAGGGGGCGGGGCATTATCACAGGATACATAAACTCTGCTTCTAGGACGTCATTTAACATAACGACTGGCGTCTCTGATCTGAGCTGATCTGGGTTCTGTTGGTGGTTGCAGATGGAGAGATTATTAAAGAAACACAAAAAATTATATTCCCACCATCAGACATTACGTTTAGCAAATCCTAAATAAGAATCAAACCCTTCATTCCAAAAGGGAAATAAAGCCAAACTGCTCCCTGATATGGGCCTAGTTTAATTTGATCACAGGTATGCATGCAGAGGTATTGTGTAGCATCAGACCTTGCATGTGCAATTTCAGTACAAATACCTAACCCGAACAAAATTGTATGTACTACAAATACAAAATGCCTCTACCAAATGAAGACTAGCATGCATTATAAAGACCAATATTGAAAAAAAAAAAAAAAAAAACCCATTCAGTCCCAAGAGTGGCATATGGCACTCAAGCATAATTACTGTAAAATCCCAAGAATGCCATGGCACTCTGGACCGTATACCTTTTAAACCAAACAAAATGGCTGCTCTACTGTTGTTTTCAGGCCCTATTAAAACCATACTAAATTATCAGCCTTCTCCATTTTCTCAACCAAAGCCAAAGCCCTTGGGATTTGAGTGGAGCCACTTCATATTGGGCTTGGGACCGGACGGGTTCAGAGAGATGGTACTGTGGGTCACTCACCCTGGAAGCTGGTGGTGGGACTCTGGTGGCAGATGACCTGGTTCTGGATGAAGCGCGATGGGGAGGCGGTGGTGAGGGTCGGGGCGAACATCACAGTCTGGGCCTGAGTCTGGACCGGAAAGCTCTGGGTCTGAACAGTGAGGGCATGGGCCGGGACCGGGAGAGCCTGGGTCTGGACCTGCAGGGTCTGGGTTGGCTGCAGCTGCTGGACAGGGGGCGGGCGTGGCTGGAGCAGGGGGGGAGACCGCAGCTGGGGTGCGGCCTGGGCGGGGGTTTGGGGAGGGGTGAGGGGCAGGGTCAGAGGGGTAGGGGCAGGGGCAGGGGTGGGGGTGGGGGCTGGGGTGAGGACCACAGTTTGGGGCGTCTGTGGGGTCGAACGTGGGGCACCCCCAGCAGCACTCTGGAGAGACCCCTGGGGCATTTGGTCTTCGAAGAGGTCGGGGAATTCCCCCACTTGGTTGCTGACGAACTGGAGCATCTCTGTTGGGAAACCATGATGTAGTTGTAGTTGTTGTCTTAGTATGATAGTTACAGACTTGGCCTACCTACCTTGTGTACTGGACATATGTTAATGGCCTTACAACCAATCCTATATGAATCGTACCTTATCTGGCGCATACGGTTGTTCATTGTATGACCTTGACATGCACCGTTTTGCACATTGCTTTGGATAAAATTGTCTGATAAATAATTAATGTAATGTAATGATGATGGTGTCAACTCAGGGAAGTTCTGGCTCACTCTTATTAGCCAGTGTCCAACCAATGACTTTGCAACATGCGTCATGACCTAAGGGTATGTGCCAACTCACTTCGGAATGAGGAGCTGTACACGTATGAGCAAATGACTGAACCACGTGGTTGTACACGGTAAAACGTGCATCTTGACTGACCTATAGATAATTAACACACCCAAGAGCACAGTGGCCTTCAGTTAGTGAGTTTACTGCAAGGCCAACAGTGGGGGAAAACAGGGAATTTACAGTATATGAACCTTGACACGGTTTAAAAACGGTGAGGGAAGCCACTAAGGCACGTTTTACTGTAGATTACTGTAAAGAGGTGATGAATGAAACAAGCAGGCCAATAAAGAAACCAACAGCAGTATACAGAGACAAAGAAAAGTAAGTACATTTACATCAGTGCCAATAATGGACTTCACCACTGCGTCATTCAATGCCAACCAGGAGCTCAAAAAATTGAAATGGCTCTACCAGCCAAACAAAGGGGGGGAAGAAGCTGAAATTATCTAACACGCAGACAAAATCATTCCAAGAGGTGATGTGGAGCACGGAAAGGCCCCGCTGGATTTTTAAGATATGCACAAGATGAGAGGTCCTGCTTTTCTGATAAGTCACTACCACTACAGTTGCCTTTGCTTCCAGGCTGAAGATAAATTAAAAAATACCTGTTAGCTTGATAAACCCTAAGATTTCATATCTGGCAAGGTCCTACTTTCTGGCACGTTCTGGCAAAATCAGTCCTGAACTGTTGACAGAATACATGGCTTAAATTCTGTCGAGAACTTAAGAGTCACCCTTAACTCACCCTCAAACATGCAGGCTATACAAACTTTAGTGTAGGTCAGGAAGAAATAATTTGTCCAATACAAAACATTTCATAAAATACACTCTATAACCATCATTTATTATGCCACAAATGTACCAAAGCACTAACAAGACAGTGGCAAATGTATTAAGGTACAAAATATTACTAATTTGCAATACTCAATCGACCCTACTTTTTTCTCCCGAACTCATAGGTATGCTAGATCTAGGCTAGGAGACCAAAGGCGTGAATACAGATAAAGCGAGATCACTGCTATCATTATCTCCACTTTGACAATGCAATTATCGGCCTTGAACGCATGTGCACAACCTTGAGAGCAAGTACAGCGTTATCATTTTGGCATCCCAAAGAAGGGAGTATAGGTTTCCTCACACGCAGCCTCGTCACAAAAACAGACAAGTCTTGCTTTTTTGATCAGTGTGTCCTACTTGACAGCCTAAGAGGTGTTTGGCCACTGTTGTTAAAGGTACTGACTCCCGTACAGTGTCTCATCGCACCACAAAGACGCATGCAATGAAGCGCTAGTCATTGAATAGCAATTTCGCACGGAGCGCAACTACAGAACCGAAATGAGCGGAGAATAGGCGTCTCGCGGGAGCCCGTTACCCGGGGTATATAACTCGGGAGATGACGTTATGTAATCACAAGTGGGAAATTCCACCAGGAATCGAAATACTGAAGCAATTGTGTAAACACAATGTAGCGCCAACTCATGAACCTATACACCATTAGTAAACCTATTTGTAAAACGTTGAGTGTCCCGGACCATAACCATAAGCGGGATTCAAATTTTTACATTTGCATGCTTTAACCACTTGTGTGCAGCTCCCAAAGTTTCTAACTGTTAATATGCGGCTAATGAAAGAGCGACTGAATCTTGGGTTAGGAGTGAAAACTAAACCTCACAACCAGCAAACACTTTTCCCATTTCGAAACAGTGAACACAGCGCATCTACTCAACCTCACTCATTTAATATAGTTATTGCTTATGTATTTAGCCTTATGGACTTCTTGTGCTTGCCGAATGCGTCTTGTACTTGTTGTTATACCATTTCCCATAATCAAAAGGCACCACGACGCTAAAATTTTGTATCTAGTAATTAATACGGCCAAATACAGCACCGTGCAAATTGAAGGGGTATTCTCCCCGGTGTACACGTGACAGTGTGGACGTGACTGTATGAACAAGTTCAATCCATTGCTCTTCACATTCCAAGGCTTTGCCATTGAAAATCATGACATTAGCCTGTATAACACGGTTACAGGACAGATAGTTTAGCTCCTGCATTCTGCGGTGCTTTTATTTTTAACAGCCGATCAAAATGGTCGGATTCAGTTTTGTGAGATGCCAGCTAATAGGAATTCTGTGGTATGGGCCGGACAGTTCCGCGAGCAAAGCATGTCCCTTCAGTCAAACTCTTGTTTTGATAAGCTTGCGCCGCTCCTTATGAGCTGTGACCGAACTGAACTCTCAGGCATAACGATTTGCGATGCAGGCAGGTTCAGAACAGTGAGACATTTTTCGCTGGAGAGGGGCGGTCGGGCTTAGTCAGTCTCTATATTTACGGAATCCGTTGACAAGTCTGCAACTTCCAGCTTGCAAGGCAAAAGCAAATGAAAAGAAATGCGCAATACACACCACACAAAGTACAACCAGCAAGAAAATCTTTCCGATTAAAAACTGCATGAATAAAAAAAAATTCCATAAAACATCTGAGTACCCACGGCATTGAGGACAAAAACATGACGGAAACACGTCTAAAATAATAACTAGCACAGCCCAACATTAAGTCAGGATGAACAAGGACCACATACATTTTACGCATTTCTACACGATATAATTTGAGGTTTACGAGTGTTAACATAACTATTTAAAGTAATAATGCTACAAAGAAGCAACAGTAAATATAATACATTGCAATGGCTACAAACTTATGATTGTTTCAACTCATTAAAAAAGTGTAACGTCAACTCCACAATGACGTTATCCTAGCTAATATAGCACGCATCTAGTGAACCAATGATCCAAATGAGCGTGGGTCCTTGTCTGACAAAACTCACGCCGATATCAGTGTTAAGACACGGTATCTCACAGCCTATCCGTCCATTTCAACGGCACCGACCCATTCAAATATCACTGTTTCATTAATGATAACCCTTCAAACAGCGGTATCTTGTTAACAGTAGCATACAGGCCAACACATTTGCTTCGATACTAAAGACTTAAACAGCCAAAATCGTTTTAGATTTAGAATCGTGTTGGGTTGTCATGAGGAAATGCTAAGGTCCCGTTAGTAACGTTCCAAGAGTTTTACATCTGATCATGGGGATGCGTCGCGGAATGACACTGATCGGATGCAACCAAGCCGGAAATGGGTCAGAACAAATGCCCCCTTCCCCAGAAACAACAGACAACTCCAATCAAAGTACATCGCACAACTCACCGTCGATGTCACCGAGCGTAAATTCGTCTCCAAGCTCTGACAATGTTGGATCCATATTTTCCATTGAGGACATGTACTCCCCACCCTCCATTCTAAATTTCGGCGACTTTTCGCTTCCCAGCTTCCACTGGAGATTTCAATCAATCAAGAAGAAAATAAGCTCCGAGGCGTACGGCTTGCCTGGGATGAATCGCGCAATTTTTAGCTTTGCGATTACCCTTTACTGTTTTTATCAAGTGGAAAACTGTCAAAACAAGGAAACTAATTTCAAATGCCTCGGCGAGGCGTCCGACTGTATTACAAGACCCATTTACACGCCAGACGTAGCCATCTTGATTTCCACAGATGACGTCATTTACAAACAGTGTATATGAACGAGCATGGCTCTTGATTGGTGAAATCCTGGCTGTTGTTGTCATGAGACCAGGCAACACCAACCAATTAGAAGGCGCACTACGCCGTGGTCTGATAGTACGTCATTGATCAGAAGCTTCCGAATAATTTGAATTGACCGCGCCCACTAAAAACTGAGCAATGCTGTGGTTCTTCAACTGAAAACCCCGCCCAAATGTATGAATAAAATCTAATTCACAAATGAATATTTGATGATCAAACGAAAAGGTCCAGCACACACTCATCCATTATTCAAGAGCAAAGTACGCATATTTATGTAGTAGGCGAGGTTTCCCCTTCTCATTTCCTTACTTGCAGTTGCATAATCCCCGGTGGTCAGTGTTCGCTTGTGCGTTTGTATGTCCAGAAATCTGGGTATGTATACTAAGAGATTGAAGATCCGGTGTAATAAAAAGTAACATTTTGGGATGACCCAGTATTCTTAACAACACACATTGTGGTGACAATTACTACATGTTTTATATTATTACTATTAACTACATTTTTGGATGCATATCATGTGTGCTACATTGTATTTTCACCGTACTGTGAGTCATTATCAATACCAGTGTACAGCACACATTATTTAATGAGAAACCAGCATACAAATCTATTTGCTCATTCAGTGACATTATATAACTTCACTCATTCATATGATCAAAATCATTTATTTATTTCACACAGTTCAAACAGAGTATTTAGTGACATATCAACATTGCATTAATTTGCAAAAGGCACACTTGTTTGAACAGATAATATCTGTAAAGTACCGGGACAATCCATCTTGGTCAATTGAGACAAAAACATGTCAAATATTAAAAGTTTTGTTTCCTGCATTCACTTTGCACATGGGTTTCCAAAATGAGAGAAGACAAAATAAAAAGAATAAAACCATCAAATTTCTTCAAGAATGATAATAATCTATTCCAAACGGTGCGTGAGTAAAATAACATGTTGTAACATTTGCCTGGATAAATGTGTCTTCTGAAAAAGATGAAATGTTGGATTTAAAGGTATGGATTGTCCTTATCTGAAGCTTCTTATACATAAACTCAGCTTACTTTTGTCTGTGTCTGCATTAAAGCAAAACGTCAGAAGAGTAAATAAATCGGCATTTATCGATTTGTAGTTGGCACAAACTCATTTGAGAAAACCAGAACCTAAAGCCTAATATCTCCCTAAACATGACATCAATGGATGTTCGACCAGACTGACATTACATCTCACAGCTCCAACTTTGTGAAATTCAATATCTCTGGTAAACACTCATTTTATTCATGTAATATTATTAATATTAATATTAACTTTCTAATATTTGAGGTAATTTTTTGAATGTTTTGCTGTCAACCCTCTAAATGCTGTGAGAGTAGTGGTCTGTGCTTTTCTAAGTATGAACGTCAACACTGCACTAAGAAACGGCACAAAATGGCACTTCAATCACAACCACGACTGACAGACGGCTCATTAACTATGCCCCCCCCCCCCCCCCACCGTGCGCTTCAGCGGGTGGGCTCTCACTACTTGTTCCAGTAGATCTCATAAGACCGCCTCTCCGTGTAGCCCGAGTCAGAGGATCCACTCCGGATTTTCTCTTTCACCACCTTCACCACCAGGCCCCCTGCCAGCGCGATCCCGGCGGCTGCCCTGCCGATCTCCGCCACCGCCGTCATTATCCGCGCAGTGGCCCCCGCGGTCTCCAGGGCCCCCGCCACGCCTCCGCTGGTCGCCAGGGCAGTCTGAGTTACCGCCCCGTCTGCTACAGCTGCACCCGCGGTCTGGAGCGCCCCTGAAACACTGCCCCCGGTGGCCACTGCCTGGGGGGCCGCTACCGCCAGAGGCCCGGCCAGGCCTTCTCCCCCGGCTAGAGCTGCTGTGCCCGCAGCTGTGCCCTCCAGCACGGCCCCGAGGACCACACCCGCACCCATCGCGCCCCCCACCCCAGCCGCCACTCCCACTGCAGTCGCCCCAATCAGACCAACCTGTCCCAGCGCCTCCACAGCTGCCTGTGCTGGGCTGTCAGCCTCTGCCCCTGCTAGCGCACCCACCGAGCCTCCCAGCACCCCACCGGTCGCCGCCCCCAGGGCCACCGCGGTCTTCCCTGCTGCCGCCGCCACAATTGCCCCCACTGCCTTACCCACCCCCACTCCCCCTGCCACAGACGCCCCTGCGAGCTGCCCCGCCGCCAGCCCCAGTGCGTTGCCCACCACAGACGCCCCGGCTGCTGCAGCCAGGGGCGCGGCCGCCCCAAAAACAGCCCCCAGGGCCATCCCGGTTGCCCCCGCGGCCACCAGAATTTTCACTTTGGCCAGAACTTTCTCAGAGAGGACTGCCTCTCTCCGGAACCTTCCGAGGGCCGAGCGGAAGGCCTGCCTCCTGCTCACCACCCTCCCATCTCCCCCTCTCCTCCTCCTCCAGCGCTCCCCCCAGTCCAGGCCCCGGGCCCTCAGGGAGCTCCGGGGATCACCCCTCTCCTCATCAGGCCCCGGGACATCCCGCCGGCCCTCCAGGTCTCGCTTCCGCACTCCTGCCCGCCACTGCGCTCCCCCGATCTCCCCGCCCGCGTCTTCGAGATCACACTTCCTCCGCTTGGACAGATTCGCTTCTGCTGCCGCTCCTGCTTCCTCCTCTTCCTCTTCCTCACCCTCACCCGCGCCTCTCTCCGTCATGATCCTCTCCTGCTCGTCCCTGATGGCTTCTTCAGCCTCTCGGAACATGTCGCAGGTGTAGAATGCACCCCCGCGGACCTCCAGCATTCCCTCCACCTTCTCCAGCAGCCCCTGGACCTGCTCGCGGTCAGCAGGGGCTCTGTTGTTGAGGACGTGATACCTTCCGCCGCACCTGTCGAGCAGGGACCTCAGCTCCTCTGGGGCGGTGGGCCCCAGGTACTCCTCAATGCCTCTCCCCTCCAGCTCGTCCCCTCTGGTGAAAAGGACCAAGGTGTGATTGAGCAGCGCCCCCTCCCCGAAAATCTGGGCCATCTCCCCAGCTACCCTGGCTTCATACTCCGTGAACCGGCCCAGTTGGACGACTAAGAGGAAGGCGTGGGGCCCTGGGGCAGTCAGCACCACGCACCGAGCGATTTCCGCCCGGATCTGTTCCACGCCCAAACGGGTGTCTCCGAATCCGGGCATGTCCACCACCGTCAGCCTCTTCCCCCCCTCTGCCCCCGGCCTCTCCACACTCGCCTGCTCACACACGCGCGTCACGGAGCTAGCGCTCAGCTGCGACACGAAGTGCGTGCGGCCCAGGATGGTGTTGCCAGAGGCGCTCTTCCCAGTGCCCGTCTTGCCGATCAGCACCAGTCTCAGCTCTGGAATTCCGCAGGGGTCATCCCAGCCCTTTCCCTCCTCACTCTCCTCTGATCTAGCGATTCCATCTTCAACTGGTCTCATGTCCTGTGCTCGTCTCCCACCTGGATTTAGAGTTCGAATTATTACTTTACAATATTAACAGAGAAGACTGCACTACAACCCCATTATCTTTCGATGCAAAACTATCAAGGGCTTCTTAAAATAATGCGTGTCACTGTAACGTTATGTAAACTTGTGCAAATCAATTGTAGTTTCAAAAGTTAGGCAGAACACGGAAAAATAAACGTTACCGACCCATGTCACCGATTCTCCAAATTTGTCATGCAGACACAAAACTCATGAAACTTGCTGCTTTTGTGACAACATTTTATAGCAGGCTATGGTTGTCTTAACTACTGCGATAATCGAAGTCGAAGGAAGGTCACATTTCTTATATTAGACAACTTCGAGAATACGAAATTGGACGGAGCTGTTTGCCAGCTAAACAAACTAGCTTACATTAGCTACACATGCTCAATGCCGTCCGTCAATGATAGCTAACGTTAACTGTTACCACAATGAAATCAGGAATCTTCCTATTGTTGTTTGATTTTGTTTTCCCGTTTGCAGGTTCAACCTCAAACGTCACATCTTTAAATAAACACACCATGTTAGCTACCAAATTAGCGTGCAGTCTCTCAACAATATTTTGGTTGCTAGCTAAATATCTGAAAATCAGAGGAAAAAAAACAACGATGTAACATTATCGTCTTCTGTTCAGTCGTGTCTAACTATGTACGATATTGAAGTTACTGCTATAATGTGTAGCATTTGTAGCTTGCAAAGTTAGCTAAACAGCGCTTTGTCTTGAGTTGTGTAACTCATCGAACAGCTATAGTTAGCAGGTTATGCTACATTAGACACCTCTAGGCTTTAGCTGGTTGGCTAACTACATGAACTCGCGAAACTGACCTCAAAAGTTAAAATATTATTTAAAAAATTAACGTTACCTGACTCCGCAACACACGCCATTGTTACTCCTTACTGTACATACTCCCTCTCGCGTCTGTACTTTGGCGATTAAAAAAAACAAAAAAACACGTTTGGCCCAAACACTAGTGCTGTGGTGCTGTTCCTTTTCCAATTCTCTCCTGCCATCTCGCGGTATAGCTGTTTAATGCACATTTAACACAATGTAGTATTAAATGAGCTCGTTTCAGTTTGCATTCGTTTTCAGTGCTGTGCCTGCAAAATAAACAGTATCTGGAAGCATCAGATGGTAAATAAATTAATCTAGTCAGTCAGGATCTCTGCACAATGTACGGTATACAAACCTTTATGATAGCCAAAAGTGCACTGAGATTTTCTTGTACTTTTAATTCAACACAACACAAATAAATCTATAACAACACAATGGCAGGACAAGCCAGTACAACAGGGGTAGTTGAAATACACCGATGTCAGACACAGATTGGTGTATTTCACCAGTTTCTGACTGTAGAGGTTTTTGGGGTGATACCTCCACTAGATAATTTCTGATTTTCCCACCAAGTTTGGCTCCTCATGGGGCTTCAGCAGTCACCAGTAGAACAGGGTGTAGGCCAGCTTGGACCTTTGTATTTATTATTGATAAATACTCCCTTCCTGCAGAGGGCGCCAAGCCATGGTCCAAATAGGGATGGCGTGTAGGATCTGCGTGGTGCCGTCTTCATAGGGGGCGGTCCCCAGGTCGCAGACACAGAGGGAGAGCAGAGGAAAGGGAAAATCAACCAACTAAATCATTTAAGAAAAAATAGATTTTTACCAAAATCAAGGTTGCATAATTATTGGTTTATTACATTCACCTCAGGCAGGGATAACAGCATTAAGTCCTTTCTTGTAATGCTTGACAAGGTTAAGGAAGACATTTGGAGGGATTCCTCACTACAGATCCTTGCGTGATCCTTCACATTCCTGGGTTTGTGCTTGTCAACTGCCCTCTTCAGTTCTGCCCACAGGTTTTCAATTGGACTGAGGTCCGGCATCAGAGACGGCCATTGCACAAGATCGATTTTGTTGTCACAACCATTTCGGTGTGGATTCTAAGGTGTGCTTTGGGTCACTGTCTTGGTGGAAAGTCCACCTATAGCCAAGTCTCAGCCTTGTGGTAGGGGCAACCAGATTGTCAGCCAAAATTGCCTGATACTTGCTAGAATCCATTATACCATCGATTTTAATCAGTGTCCCTGGACCTCTGGAATTAAAACAGCCCCAAAACATCACTGACCTAGCACCATATTTCCGTGTGGGTATGACACGCATCACCTTTTATGCATCTCTGTTTTGATGCTAAACATGCTGATGCTGTATCCGAGTAAAACATTCCATTTTGGTCTCACTTGGTCATTTAAAGTGTGAATGGACAAAGGTGCTATATTCAGATGAGAACAAATTGAACAATTTTTACATTAATTACATTAATGGCATTTGGCAGACACTCTTATCTAGAGCAATGTACAACAAAGTGCATACCCATAACCAGGGATAAGTGCGCTGAAAGACCCTAGAGGGAAGTACAATTTCAACTGCTACCTGCACAACAAAGATAAGGACCAGGGCCTGTTTGATCTTTTTATTTATTTATTTTGATTATTATGATTATTTTTAACTGCAACACCCAAAAATGTATGAACAAACCCCTTAACTAGCCAAACACTGCTTACCTTGTCAAACTAAAAGATCCTGATACACAAGTAAATCACAGAAAGACAACAATTAAGGTTTACAGGGAGGTAGGGAGGGACAGGGAGAGGTGCTGCTTGAAGAGGTGCGTCTTCAGTTTGTGCTTGAAGATGGGAAGAGATTCTACAGTTCTGACCTCAACGGGGAGTTCGTTCCACCACCGTGGAACCAGAACAGACAGTAGTCGTGAGCGTGAGGTGGAAGTTTGGAGAGGGGGAGGTGCCAAGCGGCCTGTGGAGGCTGAACGAAGAGGTCTGGCAGGAGTGTAAGGTCTGATGATTTTTTGGAGGTAAACTGGGTCAGACCCCTTAACTGCTTGGAAGGCTAGCACCAATGTTTTGAATTTGATGCAAGCCATGACAGGCAGCCAGTGGAGGGAAGTAAGCAGGGGGACAATTGACAGAGAAGCTGACTAGCCAACAGCAGCTCTTGACCAAGCCCATTTTGAATGTTTATTATTTACAGTTTTATTTTTACATGATGTGTACTGACATAATTACCCATTTGTTAAAAAACATAAAAGAAACACATATAGAGTACGCAGAAAATATAAAATACATCTGTGTTATAGAACTGACATGTATAATTATTACATTAATTCACTAGTTTTCAACATATTCATATCTATTCACATCTAATTTCACATCATATTTTCATATTCACATCTAATTTTCTAAATCATAAGAATTGTATACAGTACTGTGCAAAAGTTTTAGGCAGGTGTTGAAAAATGCTGTAAAGTAAGAATGCTTTCAAAAATAGAAATGTTAATAGTTTATTTTTTTTATTAATTAACAAAATGCAAAGTGAGAGAATCAAAGTGAGAAAATCAAATCAATATTTGGTGTGACCACCCTTTGCCTTCAAACCAGCATCAATTCTTCTAGGTACACTTGACCAAAGTCAGGGATTTTGTAGGCATATAGCCAGGTGTGTGATTATGAATTATACCAAACAGGAGCTAATGACCATCAATTTAATGTAGGTTGAAACACAATCATTAACTGAAACAGAAACAGCTGTGTAGGAGGGTTAAAACTGGGTGAGGAACAGCCAAACTCTGCTTCCAAGATGAGGTTGCTGAAGACAGTTCAATGTCAGAAGTCATACACCATGGCAAGACTGAGCACAGTAACACAAGGTAGTTAATACTGCATCAGCAAGGTCTCTCCCAGGCAGAAATTTCAAGGCAGACGGGTTTCCAGAAACGGATAACGTTGAGGACTGTAGACGCAGTGGTTGGCCAAGCAACTTCATGCTTACTTTCCTTTGCAATCGGAAGATGTCCAGCAGTGCCATCAGCTCAGAATTGGCAGAAACCAGTGAGACTCAGGTACACCCATCTACTGTGTGGAGAAGTCTGGTCAGAAGTGGTCTTCATGGAAGAATTGCGGCCAAAAATCCATACCTCCAACGTGGAAACAAGGCCAAGCGATTCAACTATGCAAAAAAACACAGGAAATGGGGTGCAGAAAAATGGCAGCAGGTAGTGAATGTCAAAATGTGAAATATTTGGCTGTAGCAGAAGGCAGTGAAGCAAGTTTCCCTGTTCCTTGCAAGTTTGGAGCTGCATTTCTGCAAATGGAGTTGGGGATTTGGTCAGAATTAATGGTCTCCTCAATGCTGAGAAGTACAGGCAGACACTTATCCATTATGCCATACCATCTGATTGGCCCCAAACATACCCCAGACATGCAGCCAGTGTCATTAAGAACTATCTTCAGCGTAAAGAAGAACAAGGAGTACTGGAAGTGGTGGTATGGCCCCCACAGAGCCCTGATCTCAACATCATCGAGTCTATCTGGGATTACATGAAGAGAGCGAAGCATTTGAGGCTGCCTAAATCCACAGAAGAACTGTGGCTAGTTCTCCAAGATTTTTGGAACAACCTAACTAACTTCAAAAACTGTGTGCAAGTATACCCAGAAGAATTGATGCTGTTTTTTTAGGCCTTTTTCAGCTTTATTGGACAGTATATAGTATAGAGAGACAGGAAGAATGGGAGCGAGAGAGAGGGGAAAACATGCGACAAATGTCGGCCGGTCGGATTCGAACCGCCGACATCACGGCTCGCAATGAGCAAGCGGTCAGTGCTCTACAGGCTGTGCCACCAAGACACCAGAATTGATGCTGTTTTGAAGGTGTGAGGTTGAGGAGGTGCGGAGAGCCAGGTGCGACTAAGGGGGTGACCCCTTGTAAGCGGACCCACAAACGAGCCCGCCACTAAGACCCCGGGGGGGGTAGAGGAGACAGCACTGTACACGGAGACAACTCCGCACAAATAAAAGAAAGAGCCCCAAATAACGGCTCAGGAAATAAAAACTACCCTCCAAAACCAGGGCGAAAATCACAAACGAAAAATGAGTGCGTAAAGGCTAGCACTACTGCCCCGGACCGGGGAAAACCCAAAATAAAAGTACAACCCAGTATAAAAGACTGGGCTAACGAAAATAAAGACTCAGGAGTCGCAGCTCCGAAAAAACACACAAACCAAAATACAAAATACCGGGGACAACGTCCCTCACCCACGGACTCACACGAGCCGAAAACAAAACGAAACAAAGAACCAAAGAACCTACAGGAAGGCGGCTGCAGTGTACACACACTAACGTGCAGACCCCTTCCTTACCTTTTCTGAATACTGAACCAGCACAATACCGGACTCGAATGCTGAGTCTTACCATGTGCTAATACCGGCTAGGTGGCAGAGCGAACAGTGACACCGAAGCGAAGACTGCGGGGAAATGCGGGCTTTAAGTACCTTCAGGAGGTAGACATCACGTAAGCACTAATGACCATCAGGTGAAAGTAATAAGTCCCCTGATGGCCACAACCAGTACTACCTCCAACCCTGACAGGACCCCCCTTCTAAGGAGCGGCCCCAGACGCTCCTTCAGCCCCCCGCCTGCGGAACTCATGGATGAGCTCCGGGTCCAGAATGTTCCTAGTGGGGACCCAACAGCGCTCCTCAGGACCATAGCCCTCCCAGTCTACAAGGTACTGTCTGCCCCTGCCCACGCGACGCTCAGCCAGGATGCGGCGCACAGTATAGGCCGTACCCCCGTCAACTATCCGTGGAGGCGGTGGAGGAACCTCCGCCGGGGCCAGCACGCTGGTGAATACCGGTTTAAGGCGTGAGATGTGGAAGGTGGGATGGATCCTCATGGACCGGGGCAGTTGGAGTCTCACCGTAACTGGGTTGATCTTCTTGACAATGCGGAAAGGGCCCACATAGCGGGGGGCGAGCTTCCGCGACTCCACTCGCAATGGCAGATCGCGAGTGGACAGCCACACCCTCTGCCCTACCCTGTAGGAAGGAGCTGAACGGCGATGTCTGTCGGCCAGTCGCTTCTGGGTAGCAGTAGCCCGTAGGAGTGCCGCCCGTACTTTGCTCCAGGTGCCACGGCACCGCCGAACAAAAGCCTCAGCGGAGGGCACCTCGGCCCCCTTCTCCAGTTCCGGGAACAATGGCGGCACGTACCCAAATTGAGCCTCGAAGGGTGAGAACCCGGTGGAGGCGTTGCGCAGAGTGTTGTGCGCGTACTCGGCCCACGCGAGCTGACGACTCCAGGACGTGGGGTTGGCCGCGGCTAAGCACCGCAGTGTGTTCTCAAGCGTCTGGTTAGTGCGCTCCGTCTGCCCGTTGGTCTCAGGATGAAAGCCCGAGGACAGACTTACTGAGGCCCCTAACAAGGAGCAGAACACACGCCAAAACCTAGACGCGAACTGGGGTCCGCGGTCAGACACCACATCCTGGGGCAGACCATGTAGTCTGAAGACGTGGTCAACTACTAGCCTTGCGGTCCCCGCTGCCGACGGTAATTTTGGTAGCGCCACAAAATGAGCCGCCTTAGAAAACCGGTCAACTACTACCAAGATCACCGCATTGCCTTCAGATGACGGCAGCCCTGTAATGAAGTCGAGGGCCACATGACTCCATGGGCGTCTCGGGACCGGTAAGGGTCGTAATAGCCCTGAGGGGGGTTGGTGCGATCCCTTACTACGGGCACAGACCGGGCACGCGGCCACAAACTCCCGAACGTCCTTTTCCATCCCGGGCCACCAGAACCGCCTAGACAAGAAGTCCTTTGTGCGGTGAACCCCGGGATGCCCTGCCAGCCGTGAGGCATGTCCCCACTGCAGTACCTGGGACCGAACCCCAGCAGGCACGAAAAGGCAATGAGGTGGACCCCCCCCTGGATCCGGCTCGAGGCGCAACGCTCCTCGCACCGCCGCCTCCACCTCCCAAACCACTGGCGCCGCTATTTGCTCCCCAGGGATGATAGGTTGAGGAGTGTGCTCTCTGTCTGTGTTATCAAACACCCTGGAGAGGGCGTCGGGTTTAGTGTTTTTGGAACCGGGACGGTAGGTCAGCGTAAACGAAAAACGCGCAAAAAATAGGGCCCAGCGGGCCTGCCGCGAGTTCCGTGTCTTGGCCGACTGTATGTACTCTAGATTCTTGTGGTCAGTCCATACAGTGAATGGGTGCTCCGCCCCCTCCAGCCAGTGACGCCACTCCTCCAGAGCTAACTTGACCGCCAGCAGTTCCCTGTCTCCCACGTCGTAATTTCTCTCGGTCTGGGACAAGGACCGAGAAAAAAACGCACAGGGGTGCACTTTTTGGTCTAGAGGGGACCGTTGGGATAGAACAGCGCCCACCCCCAGCTCGGAGGCATCCACCTCCACAATAAATGGGCGCGAAGGATCTGGAGTTATTAAAATAGGTTCCGTGCAAAACCTCTCCTTTAGCTCCGCGAACGCCGCTTCCGCACGGGGGTTCCACACAAAGCGCGCTGGAACCGTCTTCTTCGTAAGCGCCGTGATGGGCGCGACCACCGTGCTAAAACTTCTGATAAAACGGCGATAAAAATTTGCGAACCCTAAAAACCTCTGAACCTGCTTTATTGACGTGGGCGTAGGCCAGTTCTTAACGGCCGCTACTTTCGTTGGGTCCATCTCAATTCTCCCCTCAGACACAATGAACCCAAGAAAAGACACCGTATTCGCATGGAAAATGCATTTCTCCGCCTTGACAAATAGGCGCGCATCCAAAAGACGCGTGAGGACCTGGGTCACGTGCTGAATGTGTTCGGTGTGATTGTTGGAGAAAATTAAAATATCGTCCAGGTAGACGAACACAAATCTCTCCAACGTCTCCCTGAGCACATCATTTACCAGTGCCTGAAATACTGCTGGGGCGTTAGTAAGACCGAACGGCATAACTAGATATTCGTAATGCCCGGTGTGGGTATTGAACGCTGTTTTCCACTCATCGCCCTCGCGTATGCGTACAAGATTGTACGCATTACGGAGGTCGAGTTTGGTAAAAACAGATGCAGATTGCAGGCGCTCGAACGCGGAGTTCATTAGCGGTAGGGGATACCTATTTTTAATGGTTATAGTATTTAACCCTCTATAGTCTATGCAAGGTCTCAGGCCCCCGTCCTTTTTTCTCACAAAAAAGAACCCGGCCCCCGCTGGTGATGTAGATGGTCTAATAAATCCATTAGCTAATGCATCGCAAATGTATTCGTTCATGGCCTTGCTTTCCGGTGCTGACAACGAATACAGCGACCCCCTAGGTGGCGACGTTCCAGGGAATAACTCGATGGCACAGTCATAGGGTCGGTGCGGGGGTAACGTAGTGGCTCGCTGTTTGCTAAACACCTCCGCTACCTCCCTATATTCCCTGGGAACGTTCTGCGGAAGAGGAAACGTAACAGCCCCTATCATCCGCCCCTCCTCTCCACTGTCAGAGTCCTGCAAGCTTCCCTCAGAGTCCCGGTCAGTGACGTCACTGATCTCCCCCTCGTCCACGGGAGGACTCCAGTCACAGACGGAGTCCCACTCCAGACTCTCCGCCTGCGCATCTGACACCTGAGAACTAGCCCGAGGGCTGGGGAACCCCCTAGCCTCCTCCTCGTCCCCCTCAGAGTTTATATCGGTCTCTACGGGTGGGGCTGCGGGAGTGTGCGTCTGCTCAGAGTGATTGGCGCACTGCGGACCCCACCGGGACACCGGATTGCTCCGGTCTCCCCAGTTTATTCGGGGTTGATGTTTTACTAGCCACCCGTGACCTAGTACAATAGGGTACACCGGAGACTCCACCAAAAAAAAAAAAATGCGCTCCCGGTGCCCCAGAAACGGAATCCGCATTACCACCCACTCAGTAATCTGACGCACAACCCCGGACCCCAACGGGCGACCGTCCAGCGCCGTGATGGATTGGGGCTGTGGCAAAGACCGAACCGGCAGGCTCTGGTGTCTTGCCCACTGTCGGTCGATAAAATTGTCAACTGCCCCGGAATCAATAAAGGCGTTTGCCCGAGCCTCACCCCCCTTCCACGTCAAGTTGACGGGGAGAAACGTGCGAAAGCTAATACCTCTTACTGTTGGTCCAACCTAGTTAATATCTCCTCCTGCCGTTGAAATACCCTGGTTTGCTGCTCGGCAGTGGCAGTTTGTTGTGCACGCAACACTAGTAACTCCTGCTCCTGCCTAACTAGAGCAGCCTGCTGGGCGGATACAACCGCCTCCAGAGGAGAATCCCCTCCCACACTAGTCGCTGGCCTCTCCATGCTGGCTTCGGTGTTCTGTGAGGTTGAGGAGGTGCGGAGAGCCAGGTGCGACTAAGGGGGTGACCCCTTGTAAGCGGACCCACAAACGAGCCCGCCACTAAGACCCCGGGGGGGGTAGAGGAGACAGCACTGTACACGGAGACAACTCCGCACAAATAAAAGAAAGAGCCCCAAATAACGGCTCAGGAAATAAAAACTACCCTCCAAAACCAGGGCGAAAATCACAAACGAAAAATGAGTGCGTAAAGGCTAGCACTACTGCCCCGGACCGGGGAAAACCCAAAATAAAAGTACAACCCAGTATAAAAGACTGGGCTAACGAAAATAAAGACTCAGGAGTCGCAGCTCCGAAAAAACACACAAACCAAAATACAAAATACCGGGGACAACGTCCCTCACCCACGGACTCACACGAGCCGAAAACAAAACGAAACAAAGAACCAAAGAACCTACAGGAAGGCGGCTGCAGTGTACACACACTAACGTGCAGACCCCTTCCTTACCTTTTCTGAATACTGAACCAGCACAATACCGGACTCGAATGCTGAGTCTTACCATGTGCTAATACCGGCTAGGTGGCAGAGCGAACAGTGACACCGAAGCGAAGACTGCGGGGAAATGCGGGCTTTAAGTACCTTCAGGAGGTAGACATCACGTAAGCACTAATGACCATCAGGTGAAAGTAATAAGTCCCCTGATGGCCACAACCAGTACTACCTCCAACCCTGACAGAAGGCAAAGGGTGGTCACACCAAATATTGATTTGATTTAGACTTTTCTTCTGTTAAGGTCTTCTGGTCATGGATTTTTGTTTATTGATAAAAATAAACGATGAACATTTCTATTTTTGAAAGCATTCTTATTTTGCAGCATTTTTTCACACCTGCCTAAAACCTTTGCACAATACTGTATGTCATGCATATATACTGTTCCATATATACTGTTCCATTCCTTCTAACGTGACTATATTGTTATTTATTTTTAGATGATTAAAAACCATAATCATCTAAAAATAAAGGTTTTCTACATTTTATATAGTGAAACATACTAAACTTTGCATCTTATCTTTGTAAAGTAAGCCTTGTAGTCCAAAATTCAGGTCAATAATAATTTATTAATACAGGAAAAATAGTCTTAATAACTCGCTTTTATACCCCAGACATGAAATCAAATGCAGGTACCTGTCCCTGATTGTGTGACAGGCAGACAAATACACATAATTGACATAATGATACGTATGTGATGTGAGGAAGGAAACCAAATGGTCATTGTCACCAAAGGATACCAGTCAACTCCCATCTTACACCCTGGCGGTGCTGGGATGTTTCTAACCCCCCTTTATAAATGAGGTGTTAGGTGACCATCCAAGAACACTGAAGCAGGAAATGTATTCTTCCCTACATAACAAATAATTTTTACAAAGTCTTATAAATACCTAATAAAGTGCTCAGTGAGAGTATGTTGAATTGCATCAAATGATATTTGCTCTTGTTGAATTTTCACAATTTGGATGGTTTTTGTATATCAGGTGTCATTTACACTATTTATGTTCTGCACCGAACTACCAAGTAAAATTCTGGTGTATCCTGTCCATTTGGCAAATAATGTGATTCTGATTTGAACTGAAAATGTGTCAGAATATGGAATATGAATTTGAACGAAAATTTATGATGAAAATCAATAGAATTGCGATATTAACTTAAATACATTTGAAATAAAGTGGAATAAACTTTAAACAGTGTTTACCTGGACATCAATGATAAACAGTATAAATAATACTTACACAATTCATTTCCAAAACCCAGCAACAAGGTAGTTTGTTGACTATTTAAAGGTATCAAACAACACCCAACAATGTGTTTCACGACAAAGCATTTACCAGTGACTCATTCATGCCTGTTACAATAAAGTGACATATACAGGCTGTTGTATTTCAACAACATGCCAATGATCAACACCTTTCAAAATGGCATATTACTGTAGTTAAACAGTAAGGGTATTTTTCCGTGTATTGGAAGCTTAACGAGAAT
This sequence comes from Conger conger, assembly GCF_963514075.1. Lineage (NCBI taxonomy): Eukaryota > Metazoa > Chordata > Actinopteri > Anguilliformes > Congridae > Conger > Conger conger. The sequence continues at coordinate 10,602,265 of NC_083775.1, read as the reverse complement.
GATCATTTGTATTTAGCCATTTAAAGACATACAAACACTTTGCAAAGAATAGCTGAAAAAATAGACAAATCTAAAAAGGCACACACGCCAATGGTTTTATTGCTTGTTTACATTTTCTTAACAGGTTAAAAGCATTTTTTTTTCAAAAGCAATTAAATCAAAATATAATTATGAATCTTAATCTTAAACTACATACAACTAAGCATATAAACATCCATCCATCCCGCTTATCCTGAACAGGGTCACAGGGGGGCTGGAGCCTATCCCAGCATACATTAGGCAGGAATACACCCTGGAAAGGTCGCCAGTCCATCACAGGGCACACACACCATTCACTCACACACACATACACACGGGCAATTTAGACTCTCCAGTCAGCCTAACCTGCATGTCTTTGGACTGTGGGAGGAAACTAGAGTACCTGGAGGAAACCCACACAGACACGGGGAGAACATGCAAACTCCACACAGAGAGGGCGCGGCCGACCACACGTTTTTTTAAATAATGGAAGCTAAGGAAACTTAAGCAATGACAATTAAACATGTAATTACACATAATACATTCACAGATTTAACAGAAAATAACAAAAAGTTGAAAAACGCTGCAATGCAAGGCACCAACCAGCTTATTGGGAGTCTTGTTGGTCATTTTGATACATCCAGACCGGGGATCGAACAGGCAACGCTTCAAGTTCCAGACGAGCGCTCTTACCTACTGAGCTAATATCGCTAACAGTAATAATAATGCTTTATATAAATGGTACACCCTTGAAAATGAATTTTGAAACTCAACTCCTAGAAATACAATTTCTTACTGCAGGCAAATTCAGTTTATCATACTTCTTAGCATCAAATGCAAAACCTTGATGCTTGCTTATCAAACAACTAGAGGGACAGCTCCATCAGATCTTCAAGAGATCACACTCAACACACCTCTCAGATGCTCCATTCTCCCAAAGACTGGCCTTCCCCCCCTGACCAATACATGCCCCCCCCCCCCAGGAGCCTTGTGGTGCAGTTAGAACAGCAGAAACCCTGCCTAATCATGCTTTTTTGTTACAATATAAGTCTTTCTACAGTGGGTAAATCTTATACTTAATGATTATAAATGGGCCTCTGTATTCCTGTGTTCTTCCTGGCAATATCACATTTTTGTACACACAATTTTCTCCAATATGGTTCTTAGTTCTGAATAGAACTTTTGTCAAATAATTTTACTGTAAGGTCATAAAGTGAGGGATGTGTTTTAGTATGCAAAAGTGTCAGAAAGCAAAGGTGAGCATTTACAACATTCACCAACCAGTACAGATGACAGTACGGAAGAAATTGCCAAGAGATATGCCATGTCTATGAAGATTCTATTGAATCTTGCACTTATCTTTGGCTAATTGACATGAGGCTTTAACAACCAAATCCAGTGCTTTGCTTTCAGATATACCCTGTTCCTCTGCCATCCGCATGGCATCATCCCTTTCCTCCTGGGTGACTCTGAATTTTCTACGCATCCTTGCAACTGCCAGTATTAGTCGGTCACGAAACAAAATTGTCACTGCCTCTTTTCGTGATTCTGCTAATAACTGTGAATAAATCTTTTGCCACTCTGTTTTGGTAACAGGTTTACCTGATTTTCCAAACTGCTCGACTTTCCCTTTCATTGTCTTCTTCTGAATTTCACAGATTTCTGCCTCAACCGCCTGGAACATCTCATTACTATAGCAGCTGCCCCCATTGGCAGACACCATGTTCTGTACTTTTTTCATCAGATCTTTAATCTGGCTGTAATTTGCAGGTGATCCATTTTCTAAACAGTGGTACCTATCCCCACATTCTTTAATTAGTTTCTTGAGATTATCATCACCTGCTTCGATGTACTGATCAATAGTTTCACCATTGAGTAGTTCTTTGTGTGTGAAGAGAACCATTGTATATTTTTCAGCATCGTCACCAAACATTTTCTTAATCTCCTGAACTGTGTTTCTCTCTTCTTCGGTGAAGCGCCCTACCTTTAGCACCAGAAGGAGAGCATGGGGCCCTGGGGAGGCCAGGCCAATGCATTTCCCAATTTCCCCAATAACCTGCTCATTGGACAGTTTGGTATCAAACAACCCCGGGGTGTCAACCACAGCTATTTTTGCACCACACCTAGTTCCATCTTTCCTCTTACACTGCACAGTTTGTGATTTTGAAGCAGAAACAGACTTAAATCTTTCTCTACCAAGAATGGTATTCCCACAAGCACTCTTTCCAGTCCCAGTTTTTCCTATAAGCACCAGTCTGAATTCCTCGCCTTTTCCACAAGGTTGGTCTCCGGCATCCTCCGAGAATACTCTGGCTGCTTCTGCTTCTGAAACTGAATAACAACAAAACAAGAGCATAACAATTTTGACCTTGTTACAAAAAAGCAAAGACCACAATAATCTTTAAGAAGAAAAAAAAAATTAACTTACAATGAATCGGCTCTTCCATGCTGTGTCTTCTCGTTCTGACAATGCAGAGATTCTCTCCATTTTCTTTCACCATTGCATCAATCTTATTTAGCTAATCTGACACCTGGCTGCTAGTTTCACAGCCTTTGTTGTCAAGCACATGTACCCCGCCCTTACATTCCTGAACAAGCTGCTTTAACTCTTCCCCCTGTGATTGGATATAATCTTCAATACTCTCTTCCTCCAGCTCACCTCCTCGAGTGAAGAGCACAATGGTGTATGCAAGAGCGCCTTCCCCAAACATCTGCCTCATCACCTCCAGCAACTCCTGCTCATTTGCAAGAGTATCTTCCTCAATAGGCATAACCAGGAGAAAGGCATGGAGGCCAGGTTTAGAGAGAGAGATGATGTTTTCTCTGTTGCGAGTGACCTCTTCATCACTAAGTCCTGGGTCTAGCAGGTCAGGCGTGTCAATCACACACACCTGCCTCCCGGAAGTCTCTGCCGTACTGGATTCACATTCCTTAGTGCCTTGTCCCTTAGTCCCTTGTTTGCCTTTGCGTTTGGTCTTGAAGAGCTTTGTGCCCAGAATGCTGTTTCCCGATGAACTCTTCCCAGACCCGCTCCTCCCAAGCAGCAGAATCCTCACCGGAGACGTGAGAGAAAAGGCTTGAACTTCACCTAACAGAGAAACACAAATAAAGACTTCAGCGTCTCAAATGAATATTTCCCCAAGGCAGATTTTGGAGAGCTTTGTTTTTGGTTTATTAATTGAATGAGCTGCTGTTAATCAATTGGTCATCTACATTAGCCAGCCACTGTATTAGGTACATCAGCTCATTAATGCAAATTGCCTGCTCCTCCAAACAGCCATCGATGTGGCTGCAACTCAATATACATGGCGAAGAGCACCGTAGTATCCCAGGCGGGTGGTTGTTTCTGAGATGCTGGAACCACAATGTCAGAGACCAACAATCATACCACGGTCAAAGTCTCTTAGATCAGTGTTTCCCACACCCTGCCAGACCCAGGTATTTGATGTGTTCTGCCTCAAGTACACATGATACAACAAATCAAGCCCTTGATTAGTTGTATGAGGTGTGCTTTAGGTGTAAAACACCAAATACCTGAGCCTGAGTTAACAGAGAATGGTGCGATAAACACAAAACAACCAGTGAGCGACAGTGGTCAAAACACAGAGAGGTAAGGGGAGAATGGTCAGAGTTGTTCAAGGTAACAGAAAGGCCACAAATGCTTCAAATAATATGCACCATATCTCAAAACACACCAGCTCAATCTGATTCTAAGAACATGATTGTGACAATGGAAATATATAATAACCTCTGATAATTTACGGAGTAATTTATTCCTTTACTGAGAGAGAATGTTATTTTTTGTATCTCGGCTTGCCGAAAACGATTGCACGTCAAACTCATCATACAAATGAAAGGAGTTATCTATCGAGGATAATGCGCTCCTAGTTTAAACCGCGCTGAATTGATCCTCCTCTTTTAAATCAGTGCGCTATGTCAACGACTGTTTTAGGAATGAATTTACATCTAGTGGGCAGGAGGTGTACATTTTAAATAGTATCTAAATCAGTCGGTGCAACCGGTTAACATCAAGTTAAGGCGTAACCCTGAACTTCCGTTATACTGATGCGACATGGTGTTGCAACTCAAACCAAAAGAGCAACTTTGGGGGGTAGAACGGTTACGTTTGCATGAGTGTGTGGCCAAAGTATCTGCAGGAACGGCATGGTGCTATCGAGTTAGCATGGACCAAATTCCATAATGAATATTTCCAGTACCTTGTTGAATCTGCGAAAGGGGGGAAGGAGGGAAAAGTGGCGTCATACCTGCAACTAGATGCGTACCTAATAAAGGGACCGACGAATTTATGTGAGGAATGGAATAATGCATTTGGTCTGGAATCTCTAGATATCGATTAAGCATTTATTTTAATTGGATAGAGCTTTGTACCCAAATAACTGACGTCAGGCCACTCTTTAGAAAAGACAGGCCTCGGTGACAAACAGTTATTTCATGAAAAACAAATTAATTTGAAAATTAGCTACCGAATTGCATAAAACCGGACTTTACGCAAAACATAACTGAAACACAACTTAAACACAGTTGCAATTTAAACAGAAATGCGTCACTTAACAAACTAGGAAATGAATCGTTTAACAGTCGTAAAACTCACCCGACAAAGACGTAGCCATTTTATGATTTCTGCTTACTTCAAAAAATGAGATGTTACAAAAAAAACAAACATGTAAACCATTGTAAATAAACGAAATTGAAATAAAATTGGTCGCGTTACAATGAAACTTCTCTATTTTGCGATATAATGTTCATATAAAGAAGCAGTAAATTTTATGCGACCAAACGCATCACGTTCACACTGCGTAGCCTACAGTTTCGTTTTCAAAGCGAAAGTCAAGGCTGCTGTCAACACCATTGAGTTCAATGGTCAAAACACTCCCATCCACCTGCAGTGATTCTGCAGTGTTGCTTGCTCTGTAGAAGGGAAAGGCATCATATCGTTATAATGCATATTATTATTATTGTTATTATTATTATTAATAATAATAATAACAACAACAACAACAACAACAACAACAACAACAACAACAATAATAATAATAATAATAATCTGCAAGCCAAAATTATGATTATTATATTGTTAATAATAATAATTAGTAGCTCTTATCCAGAGCGACGTACAACAAAGTGCAAAGTGCATACCTATAACCAGGGATAAGTGCGCTGAAAGACCCTAGAGGGAAGTACAATTTCAATTGCTACCCGTACAACAAAGATAAGGACCAGGGCCAAATTATTTGTTATTATTATTATTATTATTATTATAATTGTTTTTTTTAACAAACAAATAAACAAACAAACAAACAACAAAGCAAAAGAGACCAAACTTAACTATCCAAATACTGCTTACCTAGCCAACTAAATTAAGGATCACAGGGAGGTAGGGAGGGATGGGGAGAGGTGCTGCTTGAAGAGGTGCGTCTTCAGTTTGCGCTTGAAGGTGGGGAGAGATTGTACAGTTCTGACCTCAACAGGGAGTTTGTTCCACCACCGTGGAGCCAGAACAGACAGTAGTCGTGAGCGTGAGGTGGAGGTTCGGAGAGGGGGAGGTGCCAAGCGGCCTGTGGAGGCTGAACGAAGAGGTCTGGCAGGGGTGTAGGGTCTGATGATTTTTTGTAGGTAAGCTGGGGAAGACCCCTTAACTGCTTGGAAGGCTAGCACCAATGTTTTGAATTTGATGCGAGCCATGACAGGCAGCCAGTGGAGGGAAGTAAGCAGGGGGGTGACGTGTGAGTATTTGGGAAGGTTGAAGACCAGACGAGCTGCTGCATTCTGGATATCAATGAAGATCAAGACTGAAAGAGCCCACTTACTGTCAAAGGAAGGGGGGAAGGGGGGGTTCACTAGTGGCTTGCAGTCTCTTATAATTCTTAAAGACACAGATTGAGCCTAGTCATAGGCTAAATTACATTTCTAATGGAGATTCTCTGTCCATGAAACCGGCCCTTAATGTATCAATAAAAACAAGTCTTAGTCAAGTAACTGTAAATAAACACTGTGTGTGAGCTGAATTAATAGACGGTGAGTATGCATAACTCATACAGCATGATCAGTGCCATGACATATTTTGTGTGCGGTGCATGTGCTCTATGGTGCATGACTGAGAAGAGTGTGTGTCCAGTACTTAGAAGTGCCCTCACAAATGTTTGGGACAAATACCCACCATTTATTTATTTGTGTCTGTACTCCACAATTTGAAATTTGTAATAAAACAAGTGCACAGATTTTAATGAAGGGCATTTTTATACATTTTGGTTTCACAGAAAGTAGTCCTGTTTAGTATATTGTATATTGTAGCACATCCTTTGCATGCCATGACTTCCTGATGTCTGTGACCTATCAACATCATCAGAGTCTAGATTCAGCTGTAAACTATGCTGAATACAGTAGAGAACACATTTGTTAGTTAAATGGCTTTAAGCCATCAAGGGTCCAAGGTATCAGATGAGCCTCAAACCATTGTGCTGCTGCCGGATATGCAGTAGATATGAAAATAAATGTTTCAAACAATTCTTTTAGTATCTCCTGACATAGAACAGTGTTTTGCACAGTCTGGAGAATCAGTATTTATTTTAGTGTTTATAGACAATAAATCACATAGGCTGTATCTACAACTAACGTTCTTGACAAATAACTCTTTTCTGGAATTCTGTACTCTGATATTTCCAATCATTTTCCTATTTTTTTCATTACTTCCAAACAAAGGAATCTTCTGCTTTGAATAAGAAGCAACAATACAGACTCATTAATCAGCAAACTATTGCAAAATTTCAAGTAAAACTACATCTATTTTGGGAACCTGTACTAAACTGTGATGATCCCCAGCAAGCCTACATCATATTTATGAGTGAATTTAAAAAAAATTATATTATGCTGTTCCTGAATATAAAAAAACGAATCTGAAAATCTCTTGTTGCAAGCCATGAGCAAATCAAGGAAGTATGAAATCTCTTAAGCATGAAACACATTGTATGAAAAATATATCTTTAGATATACATGACTGAGAAATATTCAGTGGGTTCCAAAAGTCAGATTGAAAATCTGGGATTTATTTTCATGTAATCCCGTAAATAAACAACAATCTTTTGAATGACATTTTTTTAAACAAATCAAAGATACTTCAAAGGAAGTTCAAAGAAGAACAAGGAGTGTTGCACAATCCACAATCACCTGGCCTCAACCCCATTTGCCTCAACCCCACATTTATGAGGGCAATTGAAGACTGACAAAAGCAAAGCATTCAATATCACAAGTTGTTCTTTGGAATATTGTGAAATAATGCAAAAGGGGGACATACCAAATATTAAGAAATTATGAAATTCATGTACATTTTTCACTCAAATTGTTATGCTGATAATACAATTTGTATAGAATTTTCTTTTAAATTAAATTAGAAAAGAATGCTAAATATAAGCATTTTCACAAATCGTCTCAGACTTCTGGACCTCACTGTATACAGGTTGTATATGAATAAAATCACAAATATGATGCCAAGTTGGACAAAGAAATAACTAATTCTATCGTATAACCACTTACCTATATTTTCAATCTGTCTTTGTTCCTCAGGAGATAAAAATAGCTAAAATTATACCCGTAGAATCAGATTGCATTCTGTCTGCACAGCTCATTGACAACCTCTGTTTAAATTAACTGCACTTAATATTGAACAAGTAAGGATTCTTCATACATCACCTTGTCTTCCAAGACATTCATAATCACCCCCCACCCACGTTTAATAGCCAACCAATGTCTCAGTTCAGAATTCATTTCAGAAGGAGCTGAGGAGAACTTCCTGCCCATTACTTTGGCCTTTCTCCCCCTCTTCTTGTTAAAAAAAAAGAGAAATGGCACTTAATTCATAACTGATCTATCTATGATCTATAATATCTACAATGTAATCCATAACACTTTGTTTCATTATAAATTAAGAAATAAAGAAATGCATAAAATAATGCCACAAACGCCATAAGGATAAAAAGAGTACGTTCCACATTCGACTTTGAGACTCTGTGAGCTGAGAGGACCCCATAGTCCATGCAGTCTCTGTGAGCTAATTCCAGCCTATCATCCAGCGTATCCATCCTCTCCAGCCAGTCAGGTTTATCCTGTACAGATTACAGTACCTCCCCCCATTCTCTACCACATAATAGTAGTCCCCTCATTCTCTACCACATAATAGTAGTCCCCCCCATTCTCTACCACATAATAGTAGTCCCCCCCATTCTCTACCACATAATAGTAGTCCCCCCATTCTCTACCACATAATAGAAGTCCCCTCATTCTCTACCACATAATAGTAGTCCCCCCCATTCTCTACCACATAATAGTAGTCCCCCCATTCTCTACCACATAATAGTAGTCCCCCCATTCTCTACCACATAATAGTAGTCCCCCCCATTCTCTACCACATAATAGTAGTCCCCCCATTATCTACCACATAATAGTAGTCCCCCCCATTCTCTACCACATAATAGTAGTCCCCCCCATTCTCTACCACATAATAGTAGTCCCCCCATTATCTACCACATAATAGTAGTCCCCCCCATTCTCTACCACATAATAGTAGTCCCCCCCATTCTCTACCACATAATAGTAGTCCCCCCCATTCTTTAGCACCGTTTGGTCGATCTTCCGCAGCAGCTCGGTGACTTGAGCACGGTCATCGCTGGCCTTGTTGTGGAAGACATGATGGCCGCCACCACATTCCCCTACCAGCTCCAGGCTCTCTCTGAGATGTTCCTCTGCAGGCTGCCCGCCCAGCAGCTCTCCATGTGTGAAGAGGACCATGGTGTGCTTCAGGGCTCCCCGCCCAAAAGCCTCCCGTATCCTCCCTCCTGCGCCGTCCTCCATCTTTCCGTGTTTGTCTAACCTCATCACCAGCAGCAAAAATGTGTGGCCCGGGCGCGCACAGATCCTCACACTGCCTGATCTCCTGCTGGTCGCGGCCAGTGGACGTTTCTGCGGCAAACACAGCGGGGGGACTCGATCACGAGGAGCTGTGCCCATTATTATTATTTTTAAATGTCATTGTTGATATTTTCCTCCCCGATATTTCCCCATTTTCCCATCAGAACCATTCCCGCTGACGTCAGGAGATGGCAGACTCGTGACTCCTATTCTCACTATGTTCCATACTGCCAATCACGCACTGCCTAAGGAGAACGAGGTCAGCATATTTTCAGTTTGTGCGTCTGCAGGTGCCTGGTCTGACCAGTTGTGGCCGTTATATTAATAACACGATGAGACCAACTTTCCCCATCAAGGCTGAGCCAATTGCTGCCTCTCCAATGCTGACCTCCAGCCATAGCCACTAATGGTGGGACCGAGACTCGAACACTCAGTCGCAGGAATGCTTATAATGATCATCCTTACATCGTGAGCCAGCCTGTCAGTGGTTAGATTAATGACAGAAACCCATACACTCACCAAACGCAGTCCGGTTGCCCGTGTAACTTGGAAGGAAATATGAAGTCCCAATGGCATTCAGCGGGCTTGTGGAAATGTTCATCGGATGATAGGAGGCTGGCAGTTGACTGGGGCACATGAGTGCCGGGGTATAGTTCCGGCCTGACATTCTGTCCCAAGTCTGCGTCGGAAGAACAACGTTAATAAACAGAGCAGGACGGACTTTCAGCCTTAGTCAATGGATTATTTCAGATTTGGAATAACAGACCTGATCAATTTAGACAAATTCCACAAATGTTCTTAAAGCTCTCAAGTCCCAGGCTGAATTTGCAAATACATTCAAATCCTGTTTTTCTGTGTATTTCCGTTGGCACTTGATCTTTGTTGAGTGAGATCCACCACCTACTACTTGCCAGTGCAAATATACATGGGGATGTATCAGACACGGTCTATGGGCTGATTGGTCTGTGTGTGCAGTGTTAAATCTTTGGTCATGCATACCTCTCTGTGAGAAAAGAGCTTCCTAATTTGCAGTGGTTTCATGTTGCAATGCCAAAGCCATTCTGCTGAACATTATCTCTAAAGCAAACATGCTATTTATGTGGATACTGTACATCGTTTTTGTGTGTGTGTGTATATTATGTACATCTAATACTCTATGTATGTATGTATAAACACAGTAGTGAGTTAAAGGATGAAGAGTCAGTTTCACAGACACAGATTAAGCCTATTCCTATACTAAACTTAATTTTCTCATTTTGAATTCTACATGCAAAACTCAAATTTAATCCAGTTCAACTTGAGAATCAGTGTATCCAGGTTTTTGACTGTAATATGTAGTAGTAGTGTTCAGGTTCACTGAAAGACTAAAGCACTTATATAACACGGTCATATTTGATTATGTGCAGCCACCTGTTGTTAAACCTGGTCAGGATTCCTTTTCTGCCATTGATTCAAATTTCTGCCATTAATACTGTGAGAAACAGGAACTGGCTTAGTTACATTCTTAAACTGAACTAAATTAAATAATAAGGCACATTTTCAATATAATATGATTAAAGATTTATTAATATATATTTCCCCTGCAATCAATTAACAGGACACTCCACAAATATACATATTTATTCAATGTATTTATATAACAGTCAAATTTACAAAACATATCCACGTAATAATCAATTATTATCAACCCTGGCTTATTCTGTGGTGGATAGAATTTTATTTAGTAATCCATAAAAGTCCCTATGAATAGTATTGTTCCATTTTCAAAGAATAAAAAAACCCCCACAAAATTTAAAACAAAAGAAACACACACACACACACACACACACAGTAAACACAACCTGAGCAATGAGTTTCACGAATGAACACAAATGAAGACCCACGAATAACTGAACTCTAAGCACTGTGCTACCATTTTGCCTGCTAAAAATATTTAAATGCTGGTAATGTAGCACCAGATACGTAATCTGTGAGGTTTATAAGCTTTATACCCATTTACACTAAATAATATGTAGCAAAACTTTGGGCTGTACAGTTTTTACAGAATTCATAATTCATAATTCATGGACTTAATTGTGCAAAAAAAACAACAACATAAAACCTGTAATAATACTAAACAATAGTATAAGCACAAAAGCAGAAAATAAGTGACCAAATCAAGGACCGTCGTGTGAACGTCAGGACCTGTGTAGCTGATGCTCAGCTCAGCTCCTTACCCCGGATCCTGGATCAGTGCGCTGCAGGCCTGAAGCCATAGGTTTGGCGACTTACGGCTGATTCATGGTCAGTGTCGGGGAAAGGTGTGCAACATGCTACGTTTTCCCCACTGCAAGCAGAGGCCGCCGACAGTCCATGTAGCACAGTATAAAATGGGCTCATTTTTTTCTGATTTGACCAGACAACACAAGCATGATATAACAGAATTTAAAAAATACTAATAATTACAACGACAAAAAAAACACACATAACAATCCAAATAAGGACAATGTCTTCATGTTCCGTTTGTACACTGTTAAGACCAAAACTCAAGAGAAGCACTCAACCTTTGTCATGAACAGAAACAGTATTAAATCTAGTTACAATTCAACAACAAATCATATAATTGCTTTTGTGTTTGTTTTTAAAATCAAGAGAAGCACACCCCCAAACTAATGAAAAACTAGCCTCGGTCAGACTCTCTGGCCAAACTTGTTCTAAGTGTTTTCGTGTCTCTACCACAGAAGAATACAACACGGTCATATTTATTATAATTTTTTTTGCTTGATTCCGGTATTTTACCCCAAGCCCCCTCGCCCCTTCCCACAGACATGATCACATACCTCAACAGAAACGGAATGAAGTCGCTTCCTGCAACATTCCTGCTTACTCCTCCACTTCCACTCCCCCTCCCCCATTCTCCCACACCTCCTCTCTCTCTCTCCCCCATTTTCCCACACCTCCTCTCTCTCTCTCCCCCATTCTCCCACTCCTCCCTCTCTCTCCCCATTCTCCCACTCCTCCTTCCAGCCCCATCCAGAATGCTCCAGTCTTCCCACATTCTCCCACTGCTCCATCATTTTCTCATCCCTCCTTCAAGGTCCACTGCTGCTGTCCACCCTTACTTCTCCATGTCCCATAATCCCCTGCTTCAGCACTGGGGATAGAGAGCCTGATGAGCTGAGGTCAGGGCGCTATAGCTCAGTGCGAGAGCGGGATATGCGCGGGCCCTTCCTGATCTCTTTCCTCTTCTCCTCCTTCCTCCTCCTCTTCTCTTCTTCCCTCAGGACTTTCTGAAAGGCTTCTGCAACATGCAGCACCTGGCGGCAGAGAGGAAGACCACAAGAGGAAGAGTCTCTGAAGCGAAACAGCCAATCGTCGCTCCGATTTCCCACCAGTTTAGCTCACAGCAGAGCAAACAACCCCCCACATTTCATTAAATAACATTTCCATTCAATAACTTGCATTTGAAACATTAATTAAGCTGCAAGATATGAATGCATACTTTTTATTTTTAAATGTATAAAAATATTTTGCTGCATGTCCGTTCGAAGCATTTCAAAACACAAAGAACTGTAGCTTAACTTCAAGCTTGACTGGTGAGAACATAAATATGTTGTCAGTCACCTCCTCATGGTCAATAACCAATCTTCCAGTAGAGGGCGGTATAAGAACACTATTTCTTTCAGGGTTTCAAATACTGAAATAAAAAATAAAATCTCAAGTAAAATAATCTTAGTATCATTGTATTTGTATTTTTTGGTCCTTTATGCACAATATTATTATTTTTTTGCTTGTGGTCTAATGAATGAAATCAGTGAGAAACAGAGGTTCGAATTCTGATTGGACGAGGTCACAGCAGGACTGCGGCCTGAACCCCAGATAGCCACTCACGTCGTCTCTCTCGGTGCGGTACGGGTTGATGAAGTCCGGGGACTTCTCCGTTATTCCCAACTCCTGGGACATCTGAGGCAGATCAAGAGAGAGGAGGGGACAAAGAAACGACACAGAGAAAGACAGAAGTGCTGAAGAAAAGAGACAAACAGAGCTCTAAAACAAGCTGCCATCCATTTTGTTATCTGCATTAAAAAGACTAATAGTCCTGTAGTTGTAGGTAGCCAAAGGCCTCCCCCCCTTCCCCCAGTCTAACCAGTGTGAGGACGTGCTGGTGGGCCTTCCCCCAGTCTAACCAGTGTGAGGACGTGCTGGTGGGCCTTCCCCCAGTCTAACCAGTGTGAGGATGTGCTGGTGCCCCTCCCAGTCTAACCAGTGTGAGGATGTGCTGGTGCCCCTCCCAGTCTAACCAATGTGAGGAGGTGCTGGTGCCCCCCCCTTCCCCCAGTCTAACCAGTGTGAGGACGTGCTGGTGGGCCTTCCCCCAGTCTAACCAGTGTGAGGATGTGCTGGTGCCCCTCCCAGTCTAACCAGTGTGAGGACGTGCTGGTGGGCCTTCCCCCAGTCTAACCAGTGTGAGGAGGTGCTGGTGCCCCTCCCAGTCTAACCAGTGTGAGGACGTGCTGGTGGGCCTTCCCCCAGTCTAACCAGTGTGAGGATGTGCTGGTGCCCCTCCCAGTCTAACCAGTGTGAGGATGTGCTGGTGGTGCCCCTCCCAGTCTAACCAATGTGAGGAGGTGCTGGTGCCCCCCCCTTCCCCCAGTCTAACCAGTGTGAGGACGTGCTGGTGGGCCTTCCCCCAGTCTAACCAGTGTGAGGATGTGCTGGTGCCCCTCCCAGTCTAACCAGTGTGAGGACGTGCTGGTGGGCCTTCCCCCAGTCTAACCAGTGTGAGGAGGTGCTGGTGCCCCTCCCAGTCTAACCAGTGTGAGGAGGTGCTGGTACCCCCCCCTTCCCCAGTCTAACCAGTGTGAGGAGGTGCTGGTACCCCCCCCTTCCCCAGTCTAACCAGTGTGAGGAGGTGCTGGTACCCCCCCCTTCCCCAGTCTAACCAGTGTGAGGACGTGCTGGTGGGCCCCTCCAGCGAAGACGCCCGTCAGGTTGCAGAAGCGCAGCCCCCAGCGCAGCAGGGCCCCCCAGTCTGCGTTGCGGTCGTAGTAGTGATGCACGATGCGGGGGAAGCGCAGGGCCACGTCCCCGAAGAACGCCGTGTTCTCGATCACGTGGGAGTACGCTGCGGAGAGAGGGGAGAGAGAGAGAGAGAGAGAGACACACAGAGCTGAGGTTAACCGCTATCCCATCGCTGAATGAACATGATGAACACAGAAGCAGGAAGACGGAGACAAACTCGGGAGAGAAAGATCCGGACAGTGAAAGATGGGGTCTGTGACCGCTGGGGAAAGAGGAGGGAGGGCTGACCTTCTTTGATCTTGTCGTCCCGGGGGAAGGGGTCGTCAGGCTGCAGGTTGGCGGCAGTGAGAACGGCTCTGGAGTCCTCCAGCACCTGGGGTGGAGGAGCCAAACAGCGCTGAGCACACACACCTGAGCCTGAGGCGTGAGCACGTGTGTGTGTGTGTGTGTGTGTGTGTGTGTGTGTACATGTCTGCGTACACATCTGTATACATGCGTGTGTACATGTCTGTACATTGGGCTCCATAAGTATTGACACCCCGGACTGGCAGTGCGCAAAACGTATTCCAGCAAGACAATGGCCGAAAGTATACCTCAAGATCTATACAGAAATGGTGTTGTGACAAGAAAATCTATGTTCTGCAGTGGCCATCTGACCTCAGTCCAGTCAAAAACCTGTGGGCTGAACTGAAGAGGGCAGAAACCTGTGGGCTGAACTGAAGAGGGCAGAAACCTGTGGGCTGAACTGGAGAGGGCAGTGGATAAGCACAAACCCATGAATGTAAAGGACCTTGCAAGAATCTGCACAGAAGAATGGTCCAAAATCTCAAATCTCACCAAGTGCTAAACCAGGGGTACCAAATATTGATTTGGGTTAAATCTATAGTTTATTAAATTAACATTTGTCAGATTCCATTGAAACATTAAAAAAGTACATTATTATTCACTTTGCATGGCAGCCAATTGCCGTTATAGTGTGTAAGTGTGTGAATAGGTGAATGAGAAGCATCAATTGTACAGCGCTTTGGATAAAGGCGCTATGTAAATGCCGATCATTTACCAATTACCATTCATGTTCAGAATTTTGAATTAATCTTTGTAATCATATTCCTTATTTTTTGTGCATTGTCAGTCAGGGGTGCCAATAATTCTGGAGCCCACTGTATACATACCTGTATTATATGCATACGTGTGTAAATGTGTGTGTATACATGTGATGCATGTGTACACGTTTGTATATGTGTACGTATACTGTAGATGCATGTATACATGTGTGTATATACATGTGTGTAGACGCGTGTGTAGACGTGTGTGTACATGTCTGTACCGTATACGTGCGCGCAGGAGCTCAGCAGCGTGAGTGTGTGAGGAGATTTGTCTTCTCCCCCCGGTAGAGCAAGCGGGGAGAATTCCCAGCTCCCTTAGTTTAACTGTGCCTCAGAATATTCTGTGTGATGCAGTTTTGATAACCCAGAGATGCAGAGTTGCTATATTTGGCTTTTCAAGGCAAACTGGATTCATTTTTCACTGACATGTGGGGACGAAAGTCCCAACAGGAATTTTCCTAAAACTGTATCCACTTAACAAAACCCAGTTTGAGCTGCATTGGAAGACAAACGTGATGCCTGTGCTAAAATGGCCATATCTGTGTTATCCTTGTGATTAATATATTAATCCAGAAGGCAGCTGGTAATGTGATCTTTCCTGGCTCAGGTTTTGGCAGTGTAGCGGGGCGGTTTGGCTTCTTCGACAGACACAGATGATGTCACTGTGTTGTAGGATGTTTAAAGCCAGCTTCTGACACACACCGTGTCACTACAGGGGGCCCTCAGCTCTTGTGAAAATGTTGACGATATGCAGAAGCCACATTAACTGGGAATTTCAAACCGAAAGACCAGGGCATAGGAGAGCTGTGTGATTGGATAGTGGACGGATGGATTAGAGCAGTGTGATTGGACAGTGGGTGGAGGGAGTAGAGCTGTGATTGGACAGTGGACAGATGGATTAGAGCTGCGATTGGACAGTGGACAGACAGATTAAAGCTGTGTGATTGGACAGTGGACAGATGGATTAGAGCTGGGTGATTGGACAGTGGAGGGACGGATTAGAGCTGTGTGATTGGACAGTGGAGGGACGGATTAGATCTGTGTGATTGGACAGTGGGCGGACAGAGTAGAGCTGTGATTGGACAGTGGACGGACGGAGTAGAGCTGTGATTGGACAGTGGGCGGACGGATGACAGCAGGCATACTGCACCTTAAAAAGTCCTTTCAGCATGATGTCAATGATCTTGTGCTGCTGGTTAATGTCATTGAGTTCCACCAGGTTTTTCAGGGCATTCAGCTGATCCTTCCGCTTCGTCTCCAACAGACGCTTGTCTGAGAAGAGAGGTAAGGACAACACACTGCACACACATACATACACACATACACATACACACACACACACACACACACACACACGCACACCGCATGCATGCGTACACACAAACACACACAGCGCACGCACACACACATATACACACACACTGCACGCTTACAGACACACACACACACACACACTGCACGCACACACACAGAAACACATATGCTCGAATATAAACGCCCAGGCAAACATTTGCATGTGCACAACCATGCAAGCACACACACAAAAACATGAAGTCATGCACACACGTAAGTGCTGACTGACACACACACACACACACACACACACACACACACACTGCGGGCATGCCCGTAACAGGATACAGATCTCCAGGTTAGAGTCATGTCTGGGGCTGTGCGTCTCCGGGTCCGCAGAGGAGGACAGGGCCGGAGCAGCCAAAACCAGCAGCACAGCGCACACACACAGCATGGCCAGAGGGAGGCGCCAGAGAGGCACTCTGCCAATCACACAGAGGAAAAGGTAGAGCTGAGGTGACCTCATTTCGGCTGAAGTGTTCTCAGTGGAAAGTCTAAGCAGCACAGCAGCTTAAATGCACGGGGCGCTGTCTTACCGGTTGAGACTGGCGAAGACGTGCTCCTGAAAAGCATTACCGGAACACAGTCCGCATAAACCAGCCTACTGCATAAGCAATATTCAACCATCAGCTTTCACCACGCCTGTGGACGGGGCTGCCCGGATGTGACGGTCAGACGCTGGCTCCAAATCTCTTAAAAAAACCCTCTGCCTTTACTCGACCTTACATTCCTCCTGTCATTTTAGTTTTTATCCTTATTTAATGTGCAGATTAATATTCCACTTCCTTTAGAGTAAAGTATTTTAAACACATGTGAGGAGAGACAATACCACATTAGTAATAATAATAATAATAATAATTCATTCATTCATTCATTCATTATCCTAACCCACTTATCCTGAACAGGGTTGCAGGGGGGCTGGAGCCTATCCCAGAATACATAGGGCGAAAGGCGGGAATACACCCTGGACAGGTCGCCAGTCCATCGCAGGGCAATAATAATAATAACAATAATAATAATAATAATAATAATAATATTATTATATTATTACATTATTATATTATTATAGTATTAATATTATTATTATTATTATATTTACTAATTATATTAAGGAGTTTGGGCTCCTATTACAAGCTTAATCTCCACACCTCTTTTGTGGTGTCAGAAGACAAACAAAAACCAGCAACATCAAAAATGAATCAGTGACATAACAATTTTTGGTTCTTAAGGAAACATTAAAGCAGAGAACAAAAGTGAAGTTGGAGGGGAATACACACATATAATGTATAATTCAGACTCCTCCAGCAGCAGTAATATCAGAGGGGAGGGGACCCAGGAGAGAACTGACAGGCTTTCTGATGAATATTCGTGAATATTAATTTCCCTTTGCAATGATAAAAAAGGCAGCAGGCACAGATTTTAAAAAACATCCCGGGGAGGGGGGCAGAGAGCTGAAGGGGGGAGTTCAACAGGTGGTGATATTTCATGACGCCCCCCCCCCCCCCCCCCCAGTTTAAGGCAAGCACGTTTCCAACATTTCACAGTCCCAGACTGGCTGTTCTTTAACCAGGTTAGTGTTAAAGCAATGCTCTGACTTCCCAATGACAGGTTGGAGCCAAGCATGGTGACGGACGACTGCACACAATGGACTCGAGGCACTGGTGAGGACCTCAGTCCACATTGTCATTGTGCGATACTATAATCAGAAGAGACAAGGTTTAGCAGGCGTTATTACAATGTCAAGCAGTCTTCCATGAAGACAAAAGGCACGGATTTCCCAGGTTAGATTTTCTAGGTTAGAACCTACAGCACAGCACAGCCCAGCTTCAATCTCAGGAACCGGAATCCTCCTCAGAGAGTGATTCTAGCACACAGCTAAACATCTCATTTCAGTCTGCTTTGAAATGTGAAATAACAGAGGTAGGGCAATGATGACAGCGGACTCTTAAGGCTGTTTGATTTACAGCCCTTTTTAAACCAGTGAAACCCACAGCGCATGTCAAATGTCCATTATTAAACATAAGCATAAATTAGCCTGATCCTTCTTTAAAATGAATCTTAACCACAGGGACACTCCCTAGCTTAAATCTGCCCATAACAGTAAGTCTGACCCATCTTCTGAGACGAGTCTGTAATTTTGAAAAGTGGAAGGGATTTCAATTGCCTACCCGCAATTTAGTCAGCAGGCACACAGCACTTAAGTGTTTCTAACTGACAGACGGTGCAGTAGTTCCCTAGGTAGGGCGTCATAGACTGGGGCAGATCCATCATTTCACACAGTGCCCTTCAGAGAAGCATGCCATACGTTTTCTGTAACAAAGCTTGTCCCATTAATGACGAGTCGATTAGAGAATTAATCAATGCCCTCCCACCCAGGCGCCGTGCACTGTATGGCTAATCTTCTTCCGCGGGAGCGATCTTTCATCACTGCTAGGAAACGAACATGGAGCAGTGCCATCAGCGAGGCATTCCGGCTCTAACTGGGTG
Source organism: Conger conger (assembly GCF_963514075.1). Classification (NCBI taxonomy): domain Eukaryota; kingdom Metazoa; phylum Chordata; class Actinopteri; order Anguilliformes; family Congridae; genus Conger; species Conger conger. The sequence goes on along the minus strand of NC_083775.1, from coordinate 10,583,378 downwards.
GGAAATCCCTGTTCTGCTGCCCTTCAAGCAAGTATTAGCAATACAAGCGCAGGGCAGAGTACAGTTCAGCAATACGAGATCTTTAATCTTACATTTATCACTCACCACTGAAAAAGCTCCCTACCTGATGTATGTGCAATGAAACAGTTATTTTCCCTCCTCTGGTTAAAAAGTCATAGGGAGAGTCATTCTGAATGACTCTCCCAATAGTCTATTAATAATACTGGGGCAATTATTTAAAAATGCCCTTTTTACCACTGCTGCAATGGTTCAGATCATTTCCCCAACCCATCAGCCGTAAATAAAAATAAGATCTCCAAAACACGTAAATCAACACAAAGATAATTCAAACACGTCAAAGTGAGTAGCTAACCTCTTAATCATTACTAAAACCCACCTACTTGTTCAGGAGGTTATGCTGCTTTAATCGCACAGCTACAGCATCAACGCGTTTGCTCCGAGGGGAGATGGTCAATATAGAACATCTTCGCTTCTTAGCTATTAAGTCAGCTGTCACATTACAGAGCGAACAAACCAGAGGCACGTTGTCACAAAAAATGATCACAAGAGTGACAGAGCGCTCGGCTAAAAAACATAATCACAATGACAATTTCACCATTGGAACACTAAAGCTTTTTAGGCAGAAATGGCTTATTCAACGACTCTTAGATAGCCGATTGCCGAAAGGGCTATGCGAAAAGGCTTCATTTCAACAGAGCATCTGTATGTAAATGCAGCTTGCAGAAAGCAAATTGGCCAGCAATTGTCAGTTGCTAGCTGGCTCGCTAAATGTACCCTAGCCGTTCACTCACCTTACAATAAAAGCAACAGGACGAGATGGTTAGTTATAAAACTGATATCTGGCTAACGTCCAACCTTTTCACAACAAGATACATCCGTCTTTGAGCATTTGGTACAATTATCCGGAGAAGATTCTGCGTTTAAAATGATCATTTACATTTCCTATTCCGTTCCTCCACTCCGCCAGCGCCACGATCACACCGGCTGGCTTGGACGAATGACAGTTTACAATTTCCCCGAAGAGTGACGCGGTTTCCAGACGGACGATTTAGAGCAGCACACAAATATTCCGTAATTTGGTACGCTGCTAATCTTTTCCTCTACCAGGAAAGATCTGACAAACTACAAACACTTAACGTCGACAGATGGCCTGTCGTGGCTTAATATGCATTACGTGGTATTTAAGTACTATATTTCGGGGATGTGTGTGGTAACGTTCTCAGGAATTAACGAAATCTATAAACCATTAATTATTGTGTTCACGATTCTCGAATACAATTTGTTCATCGTTTGATCTGCAAACCGTGTACATTTGAAGTACGTGTGTTGTGCATGCATATACATAAACACTGAAACTACGTTAGCTTTGGAATCGTTTTTACTGAGAGAAAAACATAAAAATAAATAAAGTAGTAACACAAGCACCAACTGTAACAAACGGCAGCAACTGTAAATCGGTGAAGAAGAAACTGATGAAAGCTTGATCAGCTTTACTGCCAGGCCTCTGTACGTTATACGTCACATTCCCCAGTGTCCCTCGTCTTCATTGTGAAGTCGGACAGGCAGACGGACAACTTACCAACGCGCCTGACAAGAGAGAGGGGCTAAGGAGAAACCACAATATCTGCGACACGGGCACCTGCATCAGAAAATGGTAGCTGCATTCTGCGGCATGACCCTGCGCCCTGTGCCCGTTGGGTTTAATGTACGAGGGAATCGTTTAGGAAGAGGCTGGAGCCGTCTCTTAAAGAACACGGCCTTTGTGATCTTAAGCACTCCACTTTCTGCAGACATTAAGTCGTACAGGCAGTTAACTCGATTTCAATTAATTGTGGCCTTTCCTACACTATTGTAACTGCCTCTGCTTGATCTGGGGGGCTTAAAGACGGGAATAAAAGCCCCCGGCTCTCCAGGGTTGTCGCCCTAACAGACACTACTGTAATGGGCTATTGCAGTAGGCATATCGGCGATAGAGTGATACATCTGCGGGTCAGTGTTGTACAGTCTGCGCTGTAGGATAACAGGAGTCAGAGCCCAGGGCGTGTTTCTCTGGAGGAGGAGTGGGCACAGGCTGCAGTATGGTGAGAGGCTGTGTGGGCGCAGATGCATGCGCTGTTGTTGAAAGGATACACAATGCGATGGTTCTGTGCGTCCACAGGGGGCAGTGACTCCAGGGAGTCCAGTAGACTCTGTGCCCGCTCTCTGTGCTTCTGTGTCGGGGGCGGGTGAGAGGGGCTGCCCAGGAGCTGGAAGAGGAGAGATGAAGAAGGAACTGGCAGATTACCCAGCGAAAATTTTAAAAAGACCACTTACCTTACTCAAGCCAATGCTGCTGCACTGACCGGCGTGTTTGTCAGAGGTAGCTGATGTAAGCTGGGGTGTGTGTTCAAATCATTATGACAAAACATATAAGGATAGATTTGCCTTTTCTTTTATTTTATTATAAAGGGTGTAACCAATTCCGCTTTAGCACCCCACTTCCGCAAACTCATTTTGTTGGTTGGTAGTTAACAGAATGTGTATCTGTGTATGTGTGTGTGTGCGCACACAAGTGGCCATAGACAGGACAAATGTGTTATTTGTCACTGACTCAGGACTCAGTATAGCAGTTGTCAGCTGTTGATTTATCTCACACACACACACACACACACACACACACACACACTCACTCATCTGTCAGTTGGAAAAACAACTCTGATTATATCAATTCCAAATGTTGACAGAGAGGTTGGGATTTTCTTGTCTCTGTTTATATACAGTAGTACAGTATGTGCCTCTTAGGAGTTCAAATGAAATCACTGTGACATCCCTGTGCTCATACATTGGGTATTTTGGAGGGACTGCATTCAGCTCATTAGCAGCATGTTTTCTCTGAAAATCTCAGCTCAGTGACCTACAGATCACTGTGAGAATCCCCAGTATGGATACAGCTGCTGATAGAGAGATAAAGGGAAACATACAGTACTATGCAGAAGTCTTAGGCACCCTAGACTTTATTATATATGTTTATTTTTTGTGTGTGTGTTAGTATAAAAGAACACATTTGAGATTTACAAATATTCATTTTCCGAAATATTTAATTTTACAGAGACATTTTTGTATTTAATTTTTAAAAAGTGACATATTACTGTAAGCAATTGACTACATAAAAACTTGATCAAGGCTGTCTGAGATCAGAAACAAGGAGCCAACCAAAGTCTGCAGAAGAACTGTGGCAAGTTCTCCAACATGCTTGGAACAACCTCCCTGCTCATTGTCTTATAGAACTGCAGGACAGCGTTGGCTATCTCAGAGAAGTCATGCAGTTTTAACGCCGAAGGGCAATTTGATTCAGTTTTTAACTATTATGTCAAATTACTGAAATGCAATGTCAAATGTATACTACGTTTATTTAGGACCTTTCAGTGAATTATTTTGGAAAGAATCTTATCTGTACAGAATGTTATACAGGTGCCTAAGACTTCTGCACAGTACTGTACCTTCACCCCTGCCCGGTGGAGATTGTTTGTGATGTCACTGACTAATATTTTGGAGGATTTCTTCACTGCTATTACAGTGTTTCTGTACCTGTGTCAGTAGTTGCATGCATGTGTGTACCTGTGTCAGTAGTTGCATGTGTGTGTGTACCTATGTCAACAGTTGCATGTGTGTATCCATGTCAGCTGTTGCATTTGTGTGTGTACCCGTGTCAGTAGTTGCACTTGTGTGTGTCCCCGTGTCAGTAGTTGCATGTGTGGGTGTGTACCCGTGTCAGCAGTTGCATGTGTGTGTGTACCCATGTCAGTAGTTGCATGTGTGTGTGTACCCATGTCAGTAGTTGCATGTGTGTGTGTACCCGTGTCAGTAGTTGCGTGTGTGTGTGTGTGCCCGTGTCAGTAGTTGCATGTGTGTGTGTACCCGTGTCAGTAGTTGCATGTGTGTGTGTACCTGTGTCAGTAGTTGCATGTGTGTGTGTACCCGTGTCAGTAGTTGCGTGTGTGTGTACCCATGTCAGCAGTTGCATGTGTGTGTACCCGTGTCAGTAGTTGCGTGTGTGTGTACCCGTGTCAGTAGTTGCGTGTGTGTGTGTCCGTGTCAGTAGTTGCATGTGTGTGTACCCGTGTCAGTAGTTGCGTGTGTGTGTGTACCCATGTCAGTAGTTGTGTGTGTGTGTACCTGTGTCAGTAGCTGTCTCAGGGCCTGTGCTGCAGCTCCTTCCAGGTCCTTCAGTTCTCTGCTCTCTGCTGCTTCCAACACCTGCACCAGGTCAGGCTCCCAGAGCACTGCTTTACTATTGAACCGCACCACCTGCACAGCAACACACACTGCTTTACTGCACAGCAACACACTCTGCTTTACTGCACGGCAACACTCTGCGTTACTGCACACCAGCACAGCAATACAGCTCTGCTTTACTGCACAGCGGCACACTCCGCTTTACTGCACAGCGGCACACTCCGCTTTACTGCACAGCAACACAGCTCTACTTTACTGCACAGATCTATTGGCAGTGTTATTGTGTGAGACCTATGGCAGTGTATTAGTGTGTGAGGTCCATGGGCAGTGTATCAGTGTGTGAGACCTGTGCACAGCATCAGTGTGGGGGAGGGGTGAAGGAGGCGCACCAGTTCGAGGAGCTGCAGGACAGCAGGGTGCAGGAGGCTGGCCCCTCCGCAGCTCAAAAGAGAGAAGAGGAGGAATCGGCTCCAGGGCTGGCAGACCATGTGCAGGGCTGGGGAGGGCAGACACAGGCAACGCCCACATCGCTATGAATCACTCCCAATCACGCTGTATAACTGTGTCACTCTGGATCATTCTGAATCACTCTGAATCACTGTGTCATTCTGTAGTTTAATCTGTAAGCTGTACCTGTGTCAGGACTCCTCCTTCCCAGAAATACCAGCAGGGATCTCAGACAGCTGACCGAGCCAATCAGCAACAGCTCCTGCTTCTGAGTGGGGAGAGACCAGCAAGCAGGCAGGAGAAGAAGTGCTGCCCTGTGCTGCTCTGTTGCCCTTTGTCGCTCTGTGTTACCCTGTGTTGCCCTCTGTCCTAACCTGTAGAGCGCAGCGCTTAGGCACTGTGCCCTGTGTTGCTCTATGTTGCCCTGTACTCCTCTGTTGCTCTGTGTTGCCCTGTGTCACTCTATGCTGCCCTGTATTGCTCTGTGTTGCCCTGTGTCACTGTGTATTGCCCTTTGTCACTCTGTGTCACCCGGTGTCACTCTGTGTTAACTCAGTATTGCCCTGTGTCACTCTGTGTTGGCCGGTGGTGCCCTGTGTCACAGTGTTGCCCAGTGTCACTATGTTGCACTGTGCCGCTCTGTGGTGCCCTGTGTCGCTCTATGTTGCTCTGTGGTGCCCTGTGTCAGTGTTGCCCAGTGTCGCTCTATGTTGCCCTGTGTCACTCTGCGTTGCCCTGTGTCGCTCTGCGTTGCCCTGTGTCGCTCTGCGTTGCCCTGTGTCGCTCTGCGTTGCCCCGTGGTGCCCTCTGTCCTCACCTCCAGCAGCAGGCTGTAGAGTGCAGTGGTCAGGCACTGTGCCCTGTGGGAGCCCAGTGGGTGCAGGGCTGCCTCTGTCTCCAGCAGGGGGCGCTGGGCGCTGGGCCTGGCGGTCAGGTCGAGGAGGGGCGACTGCAGGTCCACATCCAGGGCAGTCTGCAGCAGCCGGAGGGCACTGGCTGAGGGAGGAGGGTAGAGAACGAGGGAAGAGGGAAATACGGGGAGGGGAGAGAGAGATGGAGGGAGGACGGACAGGGTGAAGTGCAGAAAGGTCTGGAGAACCACAGTCTTGCATGCAGGGTAAATGGCAGGAAATTAAGTTCCACAATTATTTTTCTATTTTTTTTTTTCTTTCTCTTCCAAACTTTGTCAAGTATTCCGAAGGCGATAACTCACTGAGGGAGAGGAGAGGCTTTTAAAAAGAGAGAGAGAAGCATCATTCATCACACTGTCAGAAAAAAACAAACAAGAAAAAAAAATCCAAGCGGAGAGCAGAAAGAAATTGCAAAATGGTGCGATTTTATCGGTCTCCTTAGTTATACTGTGCGTAAGACACACGTACCCAGCGAGAGGCCATCCGTCTTTCTCTTCCTGAAGCACAGGAGATGAACCATGCTGTCCAGGCTGAGAGTAATGCGCTTATGGACCTGGAAACAAAATGGAGGGAGGGGTCAGGGAGCCAGAGCGATTCCTCTGGAGGGAACCACGAGGACTGACTCCATTAGAGCGGGCAATAACTTATTTTCCACCTCTTTCTTCCTTTCCTTGCCCCATGTCCACCCAAAAAGGGGAGCAAGAAAAGGAGGTGAAAATGGGGGCGGTGAAGACGGGTGTGCTTTTGCTCCTTCATACGTCAGTTTGAAGTGATGTCGGTTACAGACGTGGCCAATGCACGGGAACAGGTGGATCCAGAGGTTGATCATTTATACTTCTTATATACGCTTTCTGAAGAAGAAAAAAAGGTCCGCAAAGGATGCACTCGTTTTCTTGCTCAAGGAACGTTTAAGAGCCTCCTGGCATCTAACTCTGAGAAGGAACATTTGACGGACTGATTCCCTTAAAGATGTCCTTGACGGACCTCGATCGATTTCCAGGTCACACAAGGAACAAGAAGACAGGAGGTGAAAAATAAGCGATTGGTTTGAGCTGCGTTTTAATTTCACTGTACCTGTGCAGAGTGAGTACTTAAATAAGACGCAGTGTGAGTGTGTGTGTTGTACCTGTGCAGAGTGAGTACTTAAATAAGACGCAGTGTGTGTGTGTGTGTGTGTGTGTTGTACCTGTGCAGAGTGAGTACTGAAATAAGACGCAGTGTGTGTGTGTGTGTGTGTGTTGTACCTGTGCAGAGTGAGTACTGAAATAAGACACAGTGTGTGTGTGTGTGTGTGTGTGTTGTACCTGTGCAGAGTGAGTACTGAAATAAGACAGTGTGTGTGTGTGTGTGTGTGTGTTGTACCTGTACAGAGTGGGTACTGAAATAAGACAGTGTGTGTGTGTGTGTGTGTGGTACCTGTGTAGAGTGAGTTCTGAAATAAGACGCAGTGTGTGTGTGTGTGTGTTGTACCTGTGCAGAGTGGGTACTGAAATAAGATGCAGTGTGTGTGTGTGTGTGTTGTACCTGTGCAGAGTGAACGTGCTGCAGGTGAACCAGGGTCGACAGCAGCAGACGGGAGCAGCCCAGCAGGGAGGAAGAGGTGGAGGAAGATGAGGGGCAGAGGTCGAGCAGCATCTGCAGCTGATCCATCAGCCCATCATTGCCGAGCAGTATAGACACAGCTGGGAGGAAGAGAGCAGTGTTCAGCATTAATCATGAAATTCACCACATGTGCGTGTGTGTGTCTGTGTGCGCATGCGTATGTATGCGTGGGTGTGTGGTGTGT
>NC_083775.1:10570998-10573498 GCF_963514075.1 Conger conger | reverse complement strand
GAGGTATGGTGGCCTCACCGTGGTAGAGCAGCTTGAAGTCGGTGCTGTCCATCTCCCCCGGCGCAGAGACACTGCAGCACAGCTGGACCAGCAGCTGCAGGACCAGCGGGACCGGACCGAGGACTGGGAGAGAGCGCAGGGCGCCCCAAAAACATTCACCCTCAATGAGCGCAGGTACACCCAAAAACATTCACCCTCAATGAGCGCAGGGTGCCCCAAAAACATTCACCCACAATGAGCGCAGGGCGCCCCAAAAACATTCACCCTCAATGAGCGCAGGGGCACCCCAAAAACATTCACCCACAATGAGCGCAGGGCGCCCCAAAAACATTAACCCACAATGAGCGCAGATACACCCCAAATACATTCACCCCAAACACTCACACTCACAAACAAAACAGGGGTTTTATGAGGCTATATGGGTGTTTTTAATCATGAAGAGGGCCTAGCTGTCAGTCTTGTCAGTCTTGTCAGCCCTGCCATTTTAGATAACATAACACAACATAATGACAAGAACAGGTCATTCAGCCAAACAATGCTTGCCATGTTCCTCCCAGTAAAGGGTACATAGTGCTCACATTACATTACATTATTGGCATTTGGTCTTATCCAGAGTGACATACAGTTGATTAGACACAGCAGGAGACAATCCTCCCCTGGAGCAATGCAGGGTTAAGGGCCTTGCTCAAGGGCCCAACGGCTGTTCGGATTTTATTGTGGCTACACCGGGATTAGAACCACCAACCTTGCGTGTCCCAGTCATTTGCCTTAACCACTACGCTACAGGCCGGCCCCTACGCACTCGCATGCCTACCCCCTCTGTCACGCTCACCATTCACATAAACTAGATAGAGAGCCCCCAAAGCGTCTGCTTCCACTGCAATGTGACCACTCTGTGTGAAAAAATTCTTCCTATGGTCCGTGAGGAATTGACCTTTATGCTCATTTCCATTCACGCCACAAAGGCGACATGATTTTCTGCTCCATTGGGGCTCAGCGTGTGTCACTGTGTTAAGACCCTGTGAGCCAGACCCTGCAATTTTGGCCATCATGCCCACTTGGAGGGACGATGTCTCGGTGATTTTTTTTGGATGGTCTACACTCACCGAGCACTTTATTTACTTTACAACACCTACTTATTCATTCGATTATCTAATCAGCAAATTGTGTGGCAGCAGTGCAATGCATACAATCATGTAGACACGGGTCAGGAGCTTCAGTTAATGCTCACATCAGAATGGGGGGAAAAATGTGATCTAAGTGACTTTGACCGTGGAATGATTGTCGGTGGCAGACAGGGTGGTTTCAGTATCTCAGAAACTGCTGATCTCCTGGGAATGCCTTGTTAATGAGAGATGTCAGAGGCCAGACTGGTCAAAGCTGACAGGAAGGTGGCAGTAACGCAAATAAACACACATTACAGCAGTGGTATGCAGAAGAGCATCTCTGAACACACGACGCACCATAACTCTTAGTGGATAGGCTAGCTGCTAACCGTGGTATGCTAGTTTGTAACTTGATGGTGCTTCAAGGGTTCCGATTGTATCTGTATGGTCACGCTAGGACTCGCTAGGACCATACTGTCCTCTCAGGTCCTCTCCACACTTGTTCCTGTGTTTGATCTGCACTTCATTGTAAGTCGCTCTGGATAAGAGCGTCTGCTAAATGCCTTGAAATGTAATGGCTACAGCAGTAGAAGTCTAAAAAGTAAGTCTAATAAATACCTAATAAAGTGCTCACTAAGTGTATATCCCTAGTATTAGAAAATGTATGAAAGAAGGCTGCAATTGCTGCAATGCAATGTGCTATCACTTGTTCCTTCATCCCTTCAGATTAAAATGTGTGTGCATCTGTATCCAGCAGCAGCTTTAGACATGAATGTTTCCCCAGAATCTGATCTCACCTCCTGGCCCCTCCGCGCCCTCCACTGCCAGCCTCTGGAGGACCTGGAGCAGGAGTGGGCGGAGCATATTGGAGAGGGCGGGGTCACAGCTGGGACGGGCCAATAGGAAACCTCTCAGCGTCTCGAGGGCGTGGCTCGCCAGCCGCGACTCGCCGGAGCACATCACTCCCTGGGGTCAGAACACACGTCCCTCTGAAGCATGCCCGAGGGGTCAGAACACACGTCCCTCTGAAGCATGCAGCATGCCCGTGGGGTCAGAACACACGTCCCTCTGAAGCATGCAGCATGCCCGAGGGGTCAGAACACACGTCCCTCTGAAGCATGCAGCTTGCCCAAGGGGTCAGAACACACGTCCCTCTGAAGCATGCAGCATGCCCGAGGGGTCAGAACACACGTCCCTCTGAAGCATGCAGCATGCCCGAGGGGTCAGAACACACGTCCCTCTGAAGCATGCAGCGTGCCCGAGGGGTCAGAACACACGTCCCTCTGAAGCATGCAGCATGCCCGAGGGGTCAGAACACACGTCCCTCTGAAGCATGCAGCATGCCCGAGGGGTCAGAACACACGTCCCTCTGAAGCATGCAGCATGCCCGAGGG
>NC_083775.1:10558498-10560998 GCF_963514075.1 Conger conger | reverse complement strand
GGCTGCCTGAGGGGAGCGGCACAGCACAGGAGCGCTCAACCCCAAACGTCTGCCCCGCGTCAAACGCACACTCCACACACGCCACCCCAGAACCGCGCCGAGGCCACGTTCGTCAATGAGCCGCGCAGACACGAAAGCGGCCATTGTGGCCGCCACCCACACATACAGGTGACAGTTAGCCTATGATAAGAGTGAGTCTACCTGCGATCCGTTACATGACACTACATGCAAAGCGACTTACAGTTGATTAGACTAAGCAGAAGACAATCCCCCCCTCCGGAGCAATGCGGGGTCAAGGGCCTTCTGTGTGTCCCAGTCGTGCATCTACGCTGCAGTGCTGGTACCCGGCGCCCGGCTGGTCGGAATGATTGACAGGCGTGAACGGAACACGGAGCAGCCATCAGCAGCCTGCTCTCGCTCACCGGACTAAACGGCGCTGAAGCTCTGCGCTTCCCGCCAGGTTAACGACCTTCGGCCCCCGGGCTGTGAGTAATTATCAAACGCGGACGACCCTTCCGCACTCCGTAAAGCTTGAGAACGAAAACAGCCGGCTTTAAACCGTCTCCGGCCCGTCCTTTTATGATTAGCCATTAAATGTCAAAGGCGCAGAGGCGAAAAGGCATTTACGTTTCCCACACGGCTCTCTGAAGATAAGCGGCCCCACACGGCCGCCGGTCGATGGCAGGCGGAGGAGAAGAGGCCGAGGGCCGTTATCAGCCTTAAAGGCCAGCTCTCTGCTCTGTTTGCAGTTCACCCGGCCCGCGTTGGCTAAACACTGTAAAAGCATCACTTCATTTCTCCCGCAGAGTTCAGCTTCCTGTCCCCACACTTCCCACAGGTCTCGCTCCCTCCCTCCATTTTGTTTCTCTGGTTTCCCCTCCACTGCATGCTGAGGCTCAGCTGCGCGGTCCTCACTTCTCCAGGGTCTCGGTGAGCAGCAGCAGGCCCTGCCTCTGCACGTCCTGGTTGTTCATCCTCAGGGCCTCCTTCAGACTGCGGATCAGCGACTCGATACCTGGGATGCACCCACGCACATGCGCTCGCACACACACGCAGAAACACACACGCACACATACACACATACACGTACACACACAACACATGCAAATGATGCACGCACAGCAAAAACTTGCAAATGCACATAAACAAAGACAAACAAACACATGCAAATGCAAAACACACACATACACAGTAGTCGGCTACATAATGCGTTTCTCACACGGAAAAAACACAAATGTGACGATCTCACATCATCTCCCCCAATCTCAGGGGTTACCGCTCTAAATATTTTCCGTTTAATTTTTGCCCTTGCAAGTGCAATCAGCTGTCATTCCTGGCTGCCAGGTTGTGTGTGCCTCTCTCACCGTACACCGAGTGGCACTGGGAGAAGAAGAGCGGATCCTCCATCAGCAGGAGCAGGCAGTTGTACACCGACCACAGCAGCACCTCACTGCGGCTGACCAGCCTCTCATACAGGAACTCTGAGCACAGGGACAGACGCACAGACGCACAGACAGCAGTGAGACGGATGGACAGACGGACAGCAGGAAGACAGACAGACAGCAGTATGACAGCTGGACAGACAGACGGCAGCTAAGATGGGAGGACAGTCAGACGGCATAAAGACAGACAGACAGCAGTAAAGCAGACGGACAGACTGACAGCAGAGACAGACAGACAGACAGAGAGAAGGACAGCCGCGGGATGCAAGGGAAAGGAAGGAAAGAAACAGGCGGGTAAATAAGAGGAATCAGAAACAAGAGGATGGGCGGTTTGAGACAGTGAGAGGCGGCCATTTTGAAATTTGCACAGCCAATTTGCAGGGCCTCATGCAGCGCGATGGGAGACCAGACAGAGGAACATTCCACCCGCACTCACCTGGGATATCGGCCTGGATGAAGAGGGGGCAGTACTGGCTGGGGGACTGCACCAGCACAGCGGTCATGGCCTGAGCACTGGCCACCTGCATCACCTCCTCTCCACTCAGCAGCAGCTACGGCACACACACACACACACACACGTACACCACACACACACATACACACACACACACGTACACCACACACACACACACACACACACATACACACGTACACACACACACACACACGTACACCACACACAAGCACACACACGTACACACACACTCACACACATGCACGCACGCACATACACACACACACACACACACACACACACACACACCGCACCACACCACACACACACACCACACCACACACAATAGACTATCTGGTTTGATGTATTTGTATCATTAAACTTGCAGAAGCACACAGTATATCTGTCTGATGTGCTTAAGTACATTTAATACAACGTTTACAGGTATGCATCTGCAGTTAGATGTCCGCAAGTTAGCTAGCATTAATGCTATCTACGGACCTTGGTAAGGTTCAAAAAGGTAGCTGGTCTATAAATGTGCACAAGCATTTTCTTAAATTCACAGATTTGATTGGACACCCCACTTGTAGTTGAGCAGTGATTG
>NC_083775.1:10415998-10555998 GCF_963514075.1 Conger conger | reverse complement strand
GAGGGGGTTACGGGTCATTTAGACGGGGTAACAGGTCCTTTAGAGGGGATTACAGGTCTTTTAGACGGGTTACAGGTCCTTTAGAGGGGGTTACAGGTCAATTAGGTGTGTTAAAGGGGGTTACAGGTCCTTTAAAGGGGGCTACAGGTCCTTTAAAGGGGGTTACAGGTCCTTTAAAGGGGGCTACAGGTGTTTTAAAGGGGGTTACAGGTCCTTTAAAGGGGGTTACAGGTGTTTTAAAGGGGGTTACAGGTCCTTTAAAGGGGGTTACAGGTGTTTTAAAGGGGGTTACAGGTCCTTTAAAGGGGGTTACAGGTGTTTTAAAGGGGGTTACAGGTCCTTTAAAGGGGGTTACAGGTGTTTTAAAGGGGGTTACAGGTCCTTTAAAGGGGGTTACAGGTGTTTCAGAGGAAGTTACCCCCCCTCCCCTGCTCACTGCTGTGGTCACTTCTGTTGTGACTGCAAACAGCAGGACACGACGAACACGCCCACATCCACACACACTCCCAATAGGGGCCCACACAGACACGCATAATACACATAACACAGCGCATCCGATGCACTCAAATCTCAAGCCGGGTTACAGATGGATGGGGGGGGGAGAGATGCTGAGAGAGAGACAGAGAGAGCTGAAGGCAGAGATAGATAAAGAGGGCCAGAGAGAGATAGGGGATAGAGTGAACAATAGATCACATTACGGTGGCAGAAGAGTCCATAAAATGAGAACGAGTCCGTCTCAACACGGGGGCACTAAAGCCCGACAGCTCCCAGGGCTGCAGTCATAACCATCCACGCGCTGAAAAGCGCGCGCCTCAGCAGAGCTCCTTTAGCATGCGAATTAAAATGAGAGGCAGCGTGATTGACAGGCACATGTGATGTGACCGACGCTTACCGTGCTGAGAGGCCAGCGTCTGCCCCAGCCCTGGCACCGCGTCCAACAGCTTCCCCACAAACGTGAAGGTCGGCAGGAACCCGCGAACGCCGGCCTGCTCGCAGAGCTGGAGAACCGAGAGCCAGAATAAGAAAAGTGGACGATACAGGAAAGTGAGGAGGTGGGAGGGAGAGGGGGACAGAGATATAAAGGGAGGGGGCCAGAAAGAGAAAGGGATAGAAGAGGGAAAAGGGCAATAAAGTAGGGGGAGAATGAGGGAGAGAGAAGGGGGGGGGGGGGGAGAGAGAACGCTTTATTATTTTTATTTCCACTGTATTTATTGAAGGGTGTGTGCGGTGGACCCACACCAGCATGCCGAGTTTGACTGACAGGCCGTCGGTGGCCGGTGTGTACATGTGCCACACAGACACAAAGAGAGGCGTGAATGCGCTGATGGGATCAACCCTGTTTTTCACCGCCGGGGGCCCCCGGCCCAGCAGAGTGCCTTCCCCCCCCCCCCCCCCCCCCCGAAGGCGAGCGCCAGGCACTGACAGACGCGCTGTTTACCAAACACGTGGGCCTCGCCTCGCAGTTACACAACTGCTATTTACACTGGATTCACGCCGCTCTCTCGGGCCGTCCGTCACCAGCCTGCTCCGCCGCCGGGGGAGGACGGCAAACAACGGGTGACAGCGCGGGGCGTAGTTTAGGGGTCAGTTCCGTTTAAACTCGAGTCAACTGAAATTTAATACGGAGAAAAGTCACCACCGAGAACATCGTGGCCGTCAGTGAGCTTCCTGGATCGACTGAACGGAGATGGGGCCAGCGGGGCTGGCCACAAACTCTGCTGTAAAGCGCAAACAAAGAAAAGAATAAACTGTAAGAGGTACAGGAAAAACTCTTTACTTTACACCATGCTGGTCAGCGGGGGAAGTTTTTAACATCACGCCATTGCCATTTTGGAGTTCAGGCCTGGTTTTTGCCTTTTTTTTTGCCGTTCTGTTTCTCTGTAAAGCGTCTCTGTGACATTATTATACAAATAAAATTGACTTGATCAGATTGGCTCACCTGGGTGTGTATCTCCTGCAGCACACAATGGACAAACTTCTCATTCTGCAGCTCCAGTAACAACTGCACCAACACTGAAATACACACACACACACACACCCACGTTTAACAAGAGCAACCGTGCTAGATCTGACGACATCCTCAGACCAGAGAATAACGAGGAAGTACCACGAAAGCACTAAGTTAACTACAGTACGCTGGCCAAAAACCAAAGTGCATACTACATACTTACAGATTACCTCCATAAATACCCCAAGAGAAATGCAGAACCATTAAAAACGGCATAACCTGAACAAGGTAAAAGTGTTAGGGGGTGGCAGCGGGCTCAGCGATATGTCGTTCCAGTTATAATGCAGTTCTTTGGTCTGTGGGCTAAAAAACCTGCTTTTTTACGCTCTTACAAAGACCCAATTTTATCCATGAGGCATCAACACTACAGGCGCGTATCTCTTCCCACCTTCAAGCGCAAACTGAAGAAGCACCTCTTCAAGCAGCACCTCTACCCGTCCCTCCCTACCTCCCTGTGAACCTTAATTGTTGTCTTTCTGTGATTTACTTTCTGCGTGTCAGTATTTTTAGTTTGGCTAGGTAAGCAGTGTTTGGCTAGTTCAGGGGTTTGTCCATACATTTGCCTGTTGCGGTTTGAAGAGAAAAAACAACAACAACAACAAATGGGCCCTGGTCCTTATCTTTGTTGTGCAGGTAGCAGTAGAAATTGTACTTCCCTCTATAGGGTCTTTCAGCACACTTATCCCTGGTTATGGGTATGGACTTTGTTGTACGTCGCTCTGGATAAGAGCGTCTGCCAAATGCCATTAATGTCATGTAATGTAACGTAGAGGCGTGATGTCCCCTCCCCAGCCTCACCTTGGGCGGTCTGCTCCAGGGTAACCTCGTCCTTCACGGTATGGAGCATTCCTAGGGAGTTTGGGGGGTGGGCTGTTAGTGGCAGGGTGAGCAGGGACTTTGCACTGTTTTCCATTTTCACAGTTCAGTCTCTCTGGATCCACGCACGGAAATTTCCCTCCCTGCCATTAGACGGCTTTGACTGAAGCCAGAATTATGAGCAGGCTGTCAACTAAATGTTTTCTTTTCTGTAGGGATTCTGTTTTTTTATGCCAATTTCTTTTTTTCTTTTCTTTTTTAAACATAAAAGCTCTATATTGCCAACAAATGCATCTTTCTTATACTTGGTACATGAATGTGTGTAGGCGTTTTTGTGTGTATGTGAGAATGTACCCTTATTGTGAATTATGTGTTTTTGTGTTTACTAACCCACCTGCCTCTGCACGTGTGTGGGGGTGGGTGCATGTTTCTCTGGTCAAGTCCCAGTCTGTATTTCTGCTGCTAATTTATTAACTGCAACTAAAGTGCTTCACTTGGTCACAAGATCTGATGAATTAATGAAGGATGAAGTAAGTTAATTGCATGGTGGGTTCAACTGCGGTAGAAATTCATGATTGGGGGCATAAATTAAACATTGCATTAGTTAAGAATTGCATAATTAAATTTAATACTCATTTGAATAAATATCTCTTCTCAATCAAGAGATACCTGTGCAGGCCAGAATATTCCAGAAGATTTATAGAGAAATAAAGTCTGTACACCGTGAATACAGCTCCCAAATAATCATGACGTTATTTTACATTACATTATATAAACGGCATGAGGCAGAGGCTCTGATCGAGAGCGACATACAGTTGATTAGACTAAGCGGGAGACAATCCTCCCCTGGAGCAATGCAGGGTTAAGGGCCTTGCTCAAGGGCCCAACGGCTGAGCGGATCTTATTGCGGCTACACCGGGATTAGAACCACCGACCTTGCGTGTCTCAGTCATTTACCTTCACCACTACGCTACAGGCCGACCTTTAATTATACAATATTTTAGTTTCTTTTCGTGCTGTATTTTCTCAATATATTATCGCCTACTTGGGAGCTATGAATGTGGCGTCCAGACTTTATCACTATTGCCTCCATTAGCCCAGTTAAGGCGTCAGTGCACTTGTGGCCTGCGAATGTCTCTTACCCAGTAAGGAGGCGATAAAATGGAGGCAGACCCGGTGATCCTGCAGGAGCACATCTTTAAGGACGCCCGGACTTCTTTTCAGCACCCCACAAACACTGATCAGGGCCCCAGACTTCCTCACCGACTGAGAAAGGCACACAGCCAAATGCGCTTTTCGTGACGTGTGTGCCAAGACGGTCTAATATAAACATTACTGCGCAAATACACGTCGAGGAACAGCTAATGAGTGACGTGCAGACATATCAGAATCCTGCAGGTAAACAGCGGGTCAGTTACTTACTCTGCCGCATATAATGACATCTTATCGCTGTGTCGACAGTCATTGATGGGTAGGTTTAATCTTAGATGCGAGCAATTTGAGAACCTCGAGGCAAATACCATTACTTCGGAGAATGTGAAGTGAAAATAAATAGCAAATGTCGCAGTCTTTGATATGACACTGCTGGTGTCTGTTTTTCTCACCGACACCTCGTCGCTCTCCATCATTTCAATGGCGCATGCCACGCAGAGCTCGGAGCAGCTGGCCGCTGGGCCCAGGCGCCGAAGCCACCGCGGATCGTGTCTGTAGTGAATCTTCTCGTAAACAACGTTCAGGCTCGACATTTTGTCTGTTATGTAACTAATTAGTGGCCGTCCTCTTTGACACACACCAAACACCTCCAAAGACACGAAATGTATCTTCTTTGTTTCGTGACAAGTGTAGCATAAACTACTACACAGCAACATTAACTATAAGCTACTTAAATAGCTATAGGTTAACGGTATACAGCCTATATACGGTACCACTACCATCAAAATTCAGACGACGCTTAGGCGCTTTATGGTGATAATAGCTAGCTTGCTAAAAATAACCGATAGTCAATCTCAACTCCCCGGTTAATCCGCACCTGAACTGTCTTGTCTGTTGAACGATTCCCGGGCAAATTGTCTGTTATGCTAAACTGAATAGTTTGCTCAGACACAGAGCGATACTGTTAGTTAAAGGCTAACAAACCTGTAGAAAGAGGCTAAAATTAAATAGACGAAAGAGTATCTTCTAATGAACTACCCTATCTCTGGGCTAGCTAACGGCGCGATGATTACAGCAAACCATCGAACTCGTCTTTCCGTACAAGCTCGTGTCCGTGAGTGCAAGCTGTCAGTCAAAACTATTTGGCGCCATTGTTAAGCAAGACGAGTGAATACAGACCATAGGTTTTTTTGAGAAATTATTTTATTTGTTTACGCAGGCCAAGCTGCGAAGCATTGTTATAGATGGCAATGTGCACAATAAAATATAACTGTGGAAAATAATAATGTGTTTCTCTGGCTGTTGCGGCTACTTGTGTGTCCATGTTTTTTCTGGTAGGCCAATTTTAAGGTGCTTGTTTTTAATCAGGGTTTTGGTACATTGAGTGACAAAATGTTTTGCATGCATTCTGTGAGCATGTGGGTATTCATTCTGCTTTCTGGCCATGCATCTGGATCTGAGCCTGCTCTGTCAAAGGTCACAGTTTGCATATCCCCATGGCAACAACTTTTTTGCTTGGCCCTCCTCTGCTGATTGCCCCAGGAAGAGTGGATTTCTGTCACCACCACAGCAAGCAGCTTAAAACACACACACACACACACACACACACACACACACACACACACACACACACACACCAGGGGAATTAACAGCATTAGGGAGGAAGGAAAAACATGTTTCAATCATTCATCATCTTCATCTTTAACATGGCAGCCAGGGGGAAGGTAGCAAGCATCTTTTTGGTTTAATGGGCAACAAAATAAAGAAGCCTGGAATGGCTACTGGGGAGAAAGGAGAGGCCAGTATGGAGTCTATCCAGTATGGACTCTAAGGAGATCTCAAGCCTTTCTGTGGGCTGTAGTCCTTTTCTGGTTTGTCCAGCATACTGTGCTCTGATTGGACAACGCCATTGAACTCATCGCAATTTAATTACAAAGGCAAGAACAAAAAAAATCATTCTGACATGCTTGTCAGCCACAAACACCACATTGGTTGTCTTCCACCGTGTCACACTAAACAGAAAAAAAAAAAAAAGGTTGTCATCCCCAACTCCCCATGGCTGTTTGGTCGAGCCATTATCCAGCTAATATTTTGTACCAGAGCACAATGACCATGTCCTACCAGGGAAACGAACCTGCAACCTTAACAAGACCAGTTCCCTAACTACACTCCCACCATTTAAAATGCAGCATTATTCAAATGATGTAGACAAACAAATCAGCCAGCCAAATTATCTGTTAAAATATTCACATTGCGTGTCATCAAGTCTTTCAACCAGGCCTGCCACACCACAGTCTGAAAGAGTGTTTTGGTTGGACTGGTGGATTAAAAGTATGCCAGGTTGTCAGTATTGAAAAAAAAATCTTATTGCACTGTAACTGAAATCAATTCACACTTCAGGCACTTGCAATGGGTCTGTTATTACAAAATATACTTTGTTTCTGTGGCAATGAGAAAAAAAAGCCAGTGTTCTATGCAATTCATATTTTATGACTTTAACAGCGTTTGAAAAACCCCAACCTTTTAGAAGCTTAATCAAAATCATGTATCAGCAATCATTTTTTTATATTCATAATTTTAATCCATATTGTGGGATTACTTGCTACTTCCTGAGTTTTTAAAAAATGTATTTAATGTTTTATCAGCTTTAATCTTTGCTTAGCAATTGAAACCACATCCTGTGGGTATTGTTTGCTGGCTGTGGGGCTCGGTGTGTATGGTCGGTGAGCATGCGTGCGTGCGCGCATGTATAACCTCACCACGGCGTTGACATACATGGGGGTTGATGCATGGTTGTATATAAAGGCTCGCTTTTCCGGAGCACAGAATGAGTTGTGTCACAGGCCCACACCGATGCTCGCTCATTGTGACACTTCCTGTCCTAACAGCAGTTGACAGCAATTACCCAGACAGGAAGCAGTGCTGTGGTGACCTTCAGAAAGCCTGTTTCAGTTGCAACATGTCGAGCGGGGCGAAAACAGCATTGTTAGAATAACAACAAACAAGATAGAAACGTATCCTTCGACATTGCACAACACGACCCTGTGATAGGGGAGGAATGAAAAGAAGGTGAATGTGAACAGACACTGGTTCCACAAACTTCTAAAGTAATTGAAAGACTGGTTGCATTAGAGAGGTCAGTTGTACCATAGCAACCGAAAAATTATAAAGATACATACTGGACACGTGCAGTCTTTACAAATTGAACAAGTTGTTATAGTTACAGTTTTGAAATCAGGATTTAAAATCCCCATCAAACACTAATCTTTCCACCCTTTCAACAGGTAAGCCATAATGCAAGTGCATTCCCTGAGAATGGTAGATTTTCTGTCTGGTAAATCCTCAATTCAATTATCAAAATAAAATAAATATCTTGCAAGTCCCCATCAGTGAACTTTAATTTACCTGTAATGAGCAAATTAGGCGGCACGGATGGTGCAGTGGGTAGCACTGCCGCCTCACAGCAAGGAGGTCCTGGGTTCGAATCCCCGTCGGCCGGGGCCTCTCTGTGTGGAGTTTGCATGTTCTCCCCGTGTCTGCGTGGGTTTCCTCCGGGGACTCCGGTTTCCTCCCACAGTCCAAAGACATGCAGGTTAGGCTGATTGGAGAGTCTAAATTGCCCATAAGTATGAGTGTATGAGTGTGTGAGTGAATGGTGTGTGTGCCCTGCGATGGACTGGCGACCTGTCCAGGGTGTATTCCTGCCTTTCGCCCAATGTATGCTGGGATAGGCTCCAGCCCCCTGCGACCCTGTTCAGGATAAGCAGGTTCAGATAATGGATGGATGGATGGATGAGCAAATTAATATTTTCATAAAGGCTTGCAATGAACTAGTCTTTCAGTTCATTCGCAGTTCTTTCTCACTCCCAGTACATAATGATACGATTATGAGCATAAGATTTTTTGAAGAATTTCAGGCAAGTTTATTTCAGGCTGAATACAAAATGTATTTTCAAAAGTTATAGATGTCATGTCCATGTTGTCACCTTTCTGTGGTGTCTGACTCATTTAAGCAGGTCTCAGTGCAGCTAAACCAGCTGTGCAGCAGACATCCCCCACAAGAAAAACAAGCATCCATCCCAATGTATCATTGAATTTCTCAAGGTTTGCATATTCACTTTCCAGTTAAACTAGGCCTTAAGACCCCAGTAAATGGCAACTCTAAAACATAAATGATAACTCTAAAACATAAACTATTGATCTTATTTTCAGAGCAATAAGCCTCTTTACTGCATCTTGGTTTCACTCAAGGAACCTTTGTCACTTTGGTTTACTAAAAGTGACACGCTGGTTGGATAATTAACCAGTTGTTCCCTGTCTCTATGGCAGGTGTATGCATTCCCGATCAGGTGAGCACGGCTTTTCACTCAGGCCATGGGTGCAGGGGCTCCGTCAGCTCTCAATTTCCGTTCATTTATCTGCGCCCCCTGTTCCATTTAGATACAGTAGCTCACCGCTTCTGTTCCTCCAGTATACATTTAAGAATAAGCAAACAGTCGGCATAGGCGGAAGAGCTACTGTATGAGGTGTTCTCTGAACGTGGCAGCAATAACTGACCCTGCTCAGCTGGCTTTGGTAGACAGGCTATAATGTCAGCAACTGTGGACACTACAAATGGTCCAATTACATCTAATTACAATAGGTTCAGAATCCCAACGATTGATACACTTAAAATTTAAAACACAAAACGTATTTTTCAGATGCGTAACAGTAATTCCTCTTTAATTCCATCTTAATTAAAAACGTTTTTCAATGAAAGCATTGACCATGCTTGGTTTTGCAGTCCAATATGCAAATACGAATAATATTTGCATGTTAGACAACTAATTTACTTTCCTTGGAATAAAATGGAACAAAGTTCGCATTGAGTGGAGTCACAGTATGTGCTGATAAAACTTTCCAACACAGAATAAATTATTTTCATACCACAACTGTGTCAATGACCATAAATAGTTTGACACACATGAACGGGGATTACCCACATTCAATCTGCTTTTATTATTATTATTTTTTTGCATTTTTCTTTTGCTAGAACACGTTTTACCAATACAGACAAAAACGTCCTGAATTCTGGGGCACATATAGTGGAGGTGCAAACATTCATGCTGAAAATCTAATAGAAAAGATAATAAAGACGATTTTAGACACACCCAGATATTTAAAATGACATTGTTTCCAAAATAAAGCTTCCCCTGTGGCTTGCCTGGGAGACAGGAAGACAGGGAGAGGAAAAGGGTTACCCCGAATGCATATTTTTAAACTTAAGTTTACATTTATTACCATTTATAGGGCAGGCCAAAATTGAATGTTTATATTTATCCAAATATCTTCCGATATTTACGCGTTTGTATGTCATGCGAATAAAGCATCTTGACTTGAGTAGAATGAGATCGGATGAGTGACAGCGAGGGAGAGAGGTGGAGTGAAACGCGGTTCCATTACGTCGTTTCAAGCATAGGCTCGCTGAGATGTCCACAGGTGTAAAGCGCACACGAAGCCGCTATAGTCGCAAAGAACTTCTGCATTTCACCCACGGAACGACTGGACATAGCGCTGAACATAGAAAAGCATGATTACAACAGTAAAGTAATGTTCTCTCAATTATGGAACGAACTTGTCCGCGCACTCGCAAAGCGCACTGGCCATTTGGGAAACTAGCCTAACCTTGGCGGACTAGGAGAAACCCCAAAGACAAGATTTATATGAAGGCAAGTATCGGTATTTACATATTACGTTACAGATTATTTGGTCTCGGTTTACTTGCTACTATTATCCTCTCCCGTCATGGTCGTCACAGTAGTCTACTTCTTATAATATTTTCACGTCGCTGTACCTCTGCACCGTTGCTTAATTTATTGGCTTATATTTAAGACAGACGAATGACCTCGGTAGTTATAAAACATTGAAAAGTTACTTTTAAACCCTGCTGAAATAAACAGATGAAGCCAGGTTTTGAAGTAGCTGGAAGCTGGTTGACCAGTTAAATCAGCTCCATGCTTAACATGCTATGACCAGCTCATGCTACGTTTTGAAACAGCTGGTAGCTGGCAATTCAAGCTGGTCATAGCTGGATTTTACATCAGGGGAGTTAAATAGTGAGTTATGGAGTTCAGTGCTCCCCCGCTCTCTCACACACACACACCTATTCCGGTGTTGTAATGTCCTACTCTGCCAAAGTAACGAGAGTTCAAACAGTAGGAGCTAAATCATCCTGAAAAGTTCGCCACCCCTATGTTTTCGTGCTGTAAAGGGTAGCACGTCCAGTAGGCGTGAAAGGTTAGTTTATGATAGAGTGGTAGACTACACGGTGGAAATTGTAGAACGGGATGTCTTTCAAGAACCAACATAATGCCATGTTCTCAGGGTGTTTTTTGAAAAGGAAGTTTAATTTTTTTTTTTTTAAGTTTGTGTTTCTTGTTTGATTCTGGGTTGTTTTGTAATTTTTATTCTATGAATTCTAAATAATGATTTGATGACGATGTTGAAATAAAGGGTCATTAAAGTCAGGATGTGGTTATTTAACAAAGAAAGAATGGGCAAAGAGAAGAAGAGAGAAATTTCCGAATTTGACTCAGAGATGGAAATAGACTATGTGTTCTGTTGTGGTACATGAGAACGGAAGGTGTAGGAGAATAAATGGAGAGATTGAGAGAAAAATAGATTGGGGGAAGTTAAGAAGTTGCATGTGTAAAATGGGCAAGGATTTAAGGAGAAAATGGAAATATGAGAAGAGGGGAGAGTAAGGGCTGGAGAGGTAGTGTGATTCTTATGAAAGAAGCTGAAGAGTTGTGGATTGGGGATAGTGATGCCCAGGAAAGTTGAATTAACAAGGGTTGGAAAAAAATCGAAAAAAAAGAAGAAGCTAATTAACACTACCGCTGTAAATGTAACTCGACTGAATATAATTTATGACAATCTAGAATGTTTCTATGACTGTATTATTTTTGAGAATAATAACAGGTGGCATATGTGGGAAGACTGTGATGAAGCATTTCGTTGTGCACATGTCACCTGTGATAATACATTATCATTATATGATTATTAATCTGCTCAGTAAAAACCTGTCCAAATGAAGCAGATGCATTGATATAGTCAAGAAATACAACAGTTATACCAGCACTGAAAAGACCAAACTAGGTAGAATAATATGAATGTGGCTTTTCCACCCATGCACAATAAGAGGACACCACTAACAGGATTTCATTTTACAGGTGAATTACCTCACCACAGCCATTCATTAAAGTGATACTGTGCTTTGGATGACTGAGAATTATACAAATATCACAAAATAACAAGTCATGTTCATCTGATGTTACCTATCCAGGGCAACGGACCACTTTTATATAACTACTCTGATGATCCATGGTAAATATGCATTCAGTATGTAGGGGTGCATTTTATTCTTACCTATATTTCATACTGTATATTTATAGCTTGTGAAGCTTGAATCTGATAAGTGGCTAGATCTTGCCCTGACGTTGCCTAAGACCGTTTCCGTTAATGCAACAGCACAGTGTTAAAGCAGGTCTGGTGGATTAACACAGGCCCTGCTGGCTCCACACCGACACACTGTCAGCATTGAATCCACTCGGCTGGAGTCCAGTGAACACTCAGTAGTTTGTTGTGTTGTTTGACAATCGACTGGGCAAAGATTTCTACTAGTTAGTTCTCCTTCAATTCATGACAATGTACTGCTCTCTTCCCCTGCAACTTTACACGACTGGCATTTCTCAGACCCTCCCCTCCCGAGCTCTAAACCAGAGACATGCAGGTGAGGCTACTTGGGTGTTGCTGCATGTGTGCTCAGTCAACCTACCCTGTATAAATAAAACCTTTTTTTAAAACACAGTATCCACACAGTTGGATACCAAGCAGTTCAGGTTAAGTATCTTGCCTGGGAATCGAACCTGAAACTTTTGTTCCCTCCCCATTATAGCATGACTACACCACCAATCCTATCTCGCCCCCCCCCCCCCTCTCCTCTCTCCATTACAGGGAGAAGCGTCATTGCCGCACCAGTCAGCGCCCCCCTGCTCCGCCCGTCCTGCATCCATGTCTGTGTCCGTGAGGAACCCGCCTCAGAGGCGGAAGTCCCTGGGGCCCGTGTCCCCGAAACGCCTCTACAGGAACCTGTCCGTCAAGCTGAGGCGCGGGGAGCCCAACTCAGCCAGCGAATCAGAGGCCCCCAACCGCCACTGCAAAGCCGTGCCCGCAGTAAGACCCCCCCCTTCGCCTCTCTGTTCCGACGGCTTCGTGACAGCTGGGTCTCTCTGCTTTTCCTTCTTTCCTCGCTCCATCTTTAATTCTGGGTTTTTTTTCCTGGCTTTGGACATGATCTTAATGTAATGCCCTTTTTTGTACTTTTCAGATCTACTACTGTGTATTGAATTTGTCAGTCAGATTGTGTAATCTGCATTGTGTAATCTATAATGGAATGAGAGTGGGCAGTTTTTTTTATTTTTTTATTTTTAGTTTAGTTTTTAGATTTTAAGGGTGAGCACTCCCTTACTATTTATATTTCATTTTTCACTTCCCCTTCACTTGTTTTTTCTCCTTTTCTCCCTCTATCTCGGTCCGATTTGGGTGTGTCAAAGTGTCCCTGAGCAAGACACCTAACCCCCAATTGCTCCTGACAAGCTGGTTGGTGCCTTGCACGGCAGCCAATTGCCGTTGGTGTGTGAGTGCGTGTGTGAAAGAGTACAGCGCTTTGGATAAAGGTGCAATATAAATGCCAACCATTTACCATTTCTCTCCTCTCACGCATCCATCTGCATCTTCAGTTCAGGTAACAGTTTGAATTGTGCTTCACTGGAGTGATCTCATAGTCTAGATAACTGTCCAATACATTGTCCAGCAGCAAAAGAGTGGAAGTGGTTTGCATACTGATGCAACAACGTATTTACATCTCTCTCCCTCCCTCCCTCCCACTCTCTCACCCCTGCTCTCACTCTCTCTCCCCCCCACCCCCCCACTCTCACTTTCCCACTCTCCCTCCCTCCCACTGTCCCTCTTTTTTACTCTCTCCCCTCCCCCTCACTGTCCCCCCTCACTCTCTCCCCTCCCTCCTCACTCTCTCCCCTCTCTCCTCCTCCTCACTCTCTCCCCTCCCTCCTCACTCTCTCCCCTCACTCTCTCCCTCACTCTCTCCCCTCTTCCTCATTCTCTCCCCTCCTCCTCACTCTCCCCCTAACTCTCCCCCTCACTCTCTCCCCCTCACTCTCTCCCTCCTCACTCTCCCCCTCACTCTCCCCCGCTCTCACTCTCCCCCTCACTCTCTCCCTCCTCCTCACTCTCTCCCCTCCTCCTCACTCTCTCCCCTCCTCCTCACTCCCCCCCTCACTCTCTCCCTCCTCACTCTCCCCCTCACTCTCTCCCCTCCCTCCTCACTCTCTCCCTCCTCCTCACTCTCTCCCCTCCCTCCTCACTCTCTCCCCTCCCTCCTCACTCTCTCCCCTCCTCCTCACTCTCTCCCTCCTCCTCACTCTCTCCCTCCTCACTCTCCCCCTCACTCTCTCCCTCCTCACTCTCTCCCTCCTCACTCTCCCCCCCCCCCTCTCCCCCCCTCTCTCAGCAGTATAAGTCGCTGTGGGAGGCAGTGGAGAACGAGGACACGCTGGCAGTTCAGAACCTGCTGTTGAAGGACCGAGCAGCAGGTGGAGGAGGAGGAGGAGGAGGAGGAGAAAGGCGGGAGAAGGAAAAGGAGAAAGGAGTGAACAGGATCAGTGAGCAGGGCCTGGTGCCCCTCGATGTGGCAGCTCTTACCCACAATTCCCCTCTGCTCCACGTGCTCATCAAGGCCGGGGCCCGACACAATCCCAACTGTGAGTGGGACCAGCCCGTTTCAGAGGCTTTTCTTTATCATCCTTTCAAACGACACCGAAATTGTTAAAAACAGGTTTGGCTCCATGTAATGGACCGGAGGTGGTTCACTTGTGCTTTATGCAATTATTTTATTTTAATTGTGCTCTCAGTTGTTTTTAAGCCTGTGATTGGAGGGTTCAGTCAGTTAAGTAATGAATGCAGATCCCTGTCTACATTACATTACATTACAGGCGTTTAGCAGACGCTCTTATTCAGAGCGACGTACAACAAAGTGCAGATCGAACACAGGTACAAGTGTGGACCCTAGAGGACAGTGTGGTTCCGAGTCCTAGCATGGCCATACAGATACAATTGGAACCCTTGAATAATACATCAGCTTATGAACTAGCATATCACGGTTGGCAGCTAGAATACCCAGAGTACAACAATAGCTAATACAATACAACAATATCTATATATAACTATAAGTGCCATTATAATCTATGGCATACACAAGGCTAATCATGGTGGTGAGGTAGGGAGGGAAAGGAGCAGCCTGAAGAGATGAGTCTTTATCTAGTGAGCCCTGCTGATGGATAATGCAGGTCATGGACCACCGTGCTAAAGCTGCATACGAAAGGTCTTCCTCTGACTCTGCTCTGTGAGGTTAGCTGTAGTCTGCGGTGTGAAAAGAAGCAGATGGCCGCACTTCCCCGAATCAGCAGCATAAATACAGCTGTGGGTGTGAATGATTGGCTACTCCAAACCGGGGAGGGGGAGGGGGAGGGGGGAAGGGGTGTGTGTGGTTGTCCCACGTTGGGTACTGAGTTCATAAACGCTAAAGAAATGAATAAAATAAAGGGCGATAAATAAAATATGTACAGATCCAGGTTGCTGCACTGTTTAATGCAGGGTTAAATTTGGGAGCTTGAAACATCATTTCGGTTTCAGAAGCGAGACAGAACGCACGTCTGGTTGAGCAATGACTGCAGTGCGGTCAGACAGCGGGAATGGAAAGCCCCCCCTCTGCTCCCCCCCCGCCCCCCTGCTCCCCCGTGTGATACTTGAGCGTAAACTTTGCTGAAGTGAGACGAGGCAGCTGAAGATGACGTATAAGGCTTTCAAACTATGACTATAGCTGCACGCAGACATCACCGTAATCTTAAAGTCCCTGTGTTGACAGTGCCACATGAGCTTATTTCGCATTCTCAAAATTTTGTACTGATTGGTTTTTAAGTTGAAGTATCAATAGGGAATTTATTCAGATTGCATCCCCCTTGAGGTCAATTCGTGTGACCTTTAGAAGGCATCTTCGAAGAGCTAAGATTTAAGGTTCATAAAAGTTTGGTCAAAGTGTACCGTAATGTACTGTACTGTAATGTTACAATTAATCAAAGCCACCACAACCTGATCTGACTTTTGCATGCAAAAAGTTAAGTATAACATTGTTCTGGAAATTGTAATGCATTTCAATTTATTTGCATTTATTACAGATTCAAAAGAATAAAGTGACGTGAAGATGTAATGTGCAAGTTCTGCCACTGCCAGAGAGTACTCATAAACACCTTCGGGAGATCAATAACAAATCTTCCCGGAGCCAGCCAAGTCTTTCTGTTCTTGCTTTTGGAATCATCCATGATTATCATTTTAAATGCGCCCTCTGTCCCTCCCAAATTGTCGCCGATCGGCTCACCCCCAAAGAGGGAGCCGGGAAGATAACTGCATGTGTGCTGGGTCAGCAACTGGTCTGCCGTGCAGTGTGGCAACATTGACTGAAGCCCCACCACTGAGAAGTTCTGTTCTGGCTGAATAAAAAGCACAGATACAGTGAGCAATATACGCACTAGTGACGGTATGACGTATCTTGGGTTTCGATTGAAATACCCAAAAATCAAAGGTTCCACCCCCCCCTTACAATTTTCCCTGGTACAGTCAAGATCAGGATTCTGCACCAGCTTGTTCATGCAAATATTTAATCAGCCAATCATGTGGCAGCAACTAAATGCATAAAAGCATGCAGATGTGGTGAAGAGGTTCAGCTGTTCACATGTGGAGCAATAGCATGTGAGAACAGTCTCTCTCACTCTCTTTCTCTCATTCCTCTCCATCTCTCCCTCTGTCCATCCCTCAATATGTCTCTCCCCCTCCCTCCCTCCCTCCCCATGTCTCTGTCCATCGCTCTCCGTGTTTCTCTCTCTGTTCATCTCCCCGTCGTAGACTTCAGTCATTGATTGCAAAGTATTGGCAACAAAATATTGCAGTTTGTGTTCATTTGTCCAATTACTTTTGGTCCCCTGAAATTGGGGGGGACTACTATGTACGATACGGGCTGTAATTCCGACATGGTTCACCCAATATGGATGTTACTTTAACCAACTCTCTCTCTCCCTCCCCCTCTCCCTCTCTCTCTCTCTCTCTCTCTCTCTCAGTGAACCGTCCCTCTGATTGGCTGGTGAAGCTGGACTCGCTGGTGGCTCTGGCAGGGCAGAGGGTGGAGGAGTGGAGGGAGGAGGTGCTGGAGAGGGTGGGGGCGGGGCCGCAGGGGCAAGCCGACGCCCAGAGGCAGCTCCGCATCTGGACCCTCCGGCAGCAGCTGTACTGGAGGATGAGGGAGCACTTCCGCCACACAGGTAACCCCTCCCACAGGTAACCCCTCTCACAGGTAACCCCTCCCACAGGTAACCCCTCTCACAGGTAAACCCTCCCACAGATGACCCCTCTCACAGGTAACCCCTCTCACAGGCCCCTCTCACAGGTGACCCCTCTCACAGGTAACCCCTCCCACAGGTAACCCCTCTCACAGGTAACCCCTCCCACAGGTGACCACTCTCACAGGTAACCCCTCTCACAGGCCCCTCTCACAGGTAACTCCTCTCACAGGTAACCCCTCCCACAGGTAACCCCTCTCACAGGTAACCCCTCCCACAGGTGACCCCTCTCACAGGTAACCCCTCTCACAGGCCCCTCTCACAGGTGACCCCTCCCACAGGTAACCCCTCTCACAGGCCCCTCTCACAGGTAACCCCTCCTACAAGTGACCCCTCTCACAGGCAACCCCTCCCACAGGGGCTGAAATATAACCTAACAGCAGGCCATTCAGCCCAGCAATACTCGCATTCTCCTCCCACTAAAGTGTACCTACTGCTTAGTTTGCCTAAAAGCTAAATCGTATCGAGCAGTGTATCAAGCCTGGTCTTGAAAACCCCCAGTGTTCCTGCCTCCACTACAAGTCCTGGCAAGCTATTCCACACAGGCTATTGTGCAGGGGCATGGCAAGGGAGCATGGGGACATGCTGGTTAGCACTGTTGTCCTGGGTTCGAATCCGATGTGTAACTGCTTGGTTGGAACAAAAGCCTGCACCCATACAGGCCCTTTCTGGGAAAGATAGAGTGTCCCTGCTCTGCTGTACCATAGGGCGTGTGCCATAGTGTAGCAAGGTGTAACATGCTTTCATGTAACAGGGTGCTGGTTGTTGTTGATAAACAGACAAGCAACGTTTTCATCTTTTTTTATACCTAGTTTTCTAATTCCATACTTTTCTTCATATATTGTCTTGTGTTCTCTCTCTCTTTCTCAGCTCTTCCTGGACCTCCCAGCTGCGTGTTGCTGCTGGTGACCAGTGCGACCTCTCTGTCGGTATCCTTCGGTGAGCCAGATGGCAGCGGTACTGGGCTAGTCACCCGCTACAAAGGTGCAAAACTGTTCGCCCAGCATGAATTTCACACTGAACACACCCACGTTATCCAAACTCTTAATCTGTGCTAAAGAAAGCAATAGTGACAGACGAAGTCAGAGAACATTTCCGCCGAACTTAGACAGGAAACATCACCCAGATGGGTGCTACAAATTGGTGGTGGCTAAGGCGTGTTTTCCCCTCATAAGCGTAGAGCGCTTTGAGTTTCTATAAAAGCGCAATATTTTGCAATGATTTTCCATCTATCCATCCAGCAGCCAAACCATGCCGAGCACTCCTGCCCAAAGTCATACGCACGTTGGTACATTTTTGTTGGTTAATTCAAGCACAGAGATAGGAAATGAATTCGATCAGGTAGTGCGTAAGGAGCGGAAAAAACTCTTAATGTATACGGGGTAGCCTATAAGAACTCTACATGCAAGTATGCAGCGTGCGTGGCTGTCTTCCAATATATAAAGCAGACATCATAAGAACTACAGATGCGAATAGCCTTCTAAATGTTGCTTTCCATTGCCATCTTTACACACTGAAAGCTGTCATTCCTGCTCTTCAAACATCCTGTCATATGATTAAATAGCCCTAATTAAATTAGCGAATTAGCGTCTCCCATCGATAGCGAAATATTTAGTCTTAAACGGAAACATAGCAATAATACTCCCACATAACTTGCTAGATTAGTTTATTGGCTACCTTGAAAAAAACGGGTAATTACACTTACCGGGGATTCATTTCGCACAAACTTTGAACAAAAAAAGGCCTTCGGTGGCCGTTTTACAACTTAAAACTTAACTTCACTGTAAAAATACAGGCTGGTAGATTTCAGATGGAATAACTGTACATTTGTAGTATTAACGTATCACGATAACCTTGTTCATGATCACTGATCAGTCGTCTCTGCCTCACGACATTTGTTCAGTGCAGAGTGTATGCATACATTGGCCTCGTAGCGCTCTCTAGTGGTATATCTACTCAATTTCTTGAGAAAGCTCCCACTAATGTTCCGCAGTAGGAGTTGCACTGAATAATCTGCTGCTTATTGTTGTGGCTCTAGCGCAGGGGTGTCAAACTGAATCCCCAGGGGGCCGCAGTGTCTGCGGGTTTTTGTGGTTTCCTTTCAATCAGCTGCCAATTAAGGCCAATTAAGGTAAATTAATATGGTTAATTAATATCAATGACTTGAATTAACCCAGAACACCCCAAAACCCAGCAGACACTACGGCCCTCCAGGACTGGAGTTTGACACCTGTGCTCTACAACCATTGTGTTGATAATTTGAGTAAAAAGAGTTTTGCTGTTCTTTTGCAGTATGATAAAGACAACAATAAAGTAACCTGTGTCTCTCCCTTTCTCTCAGTGGAATGGAGCATCTCTCCAAGTTTCAAGCCCCTGTGTGGCTCTGCCCTTGTCCTGGACACGAAAAGCCTGTTCTACAACATTACCGACCTCCAGTCCGTAAGACACTAATCTACATGTGGATATGTCTAACTATGTGGAAATTGTGCATTGTGCACTCTGGAACCCTCTCTGTGTCTCTCATAGGGACTACAGCACTTTGTGAGAGTGTGTGCTTACAACGTCAAGGGATGGGGGCCTTACCAGAGCTCCAGTCCGGCCAGTGCTGCCCCCTCCAGTGAGTATGCGGAACTGCAGCGCAGGGGACGCACAGCTCCCAGCCTCTTCCCTCAACAAAGTGTGGCCATGCTCACCCTCTGTCTCCCCCTGCAGGCTGGAGGGAGTGTGTCGGCGTCAAAGTGCGCAGCAAGCGGCAGGAGGCAGGAGTGCGGAGGCTGCTGGAGCAGATCAGGCAACCGCACTACAGGGGATACTGCATAGGTAACCTGTGGAGAAATGTGTGTGTGTGTGTGTGTGTGAGTGTGTGTGTGTGTGTGTGAGAGAGAGTGAGAGAGTGAGAGTGAGTGAGTGAGTGAGTGTGTGTGTGTGTGTGAGAGAGTGAGAGAGTGAGAGTGAGTGAGCGTGTGTGCGTGAGCGTGTGTGTGTGTGTGTGAGAGATTGAGAGAGTGACTGAGTGAGCGTGTGTGTGTGAGTGTGTGTGTGTGTGTGTGTGTGTGTATCTCCCTCTGTCTGTCAATTCCTATCCCTTGTGATCTAACCACACATGTGAGTGCGCGTGTGGGTCTGTGGGTGTGTGTGTGTGTGTATCTTCCGATATTGATTGTTATTCCTTGTGATCTGACCACTTGTGTGTGTGTGTGTGTGTGTGTGTGTGCGTCCATGTGGGTGTGTGTGTCTCCCTCTGTCTGCCTGTTGATTGTTATCCCTTGTGATCTCCCCACACGTGTGTGTGTGTGTGTGTGTGTGTGTGTATGTGTGTGTCCCTCACAGAGAGCTCCAGACAGCTGAGCTCCAGTAAGCGTCTGTCTGTGTCCCGTGGCTTAAAGCAGCTCTTCCACTCAGCCACCAAGTTTGTCCGTCTGCTGCAGAGGTAAGAGAATCTGCACTTCTCCTCTTGCTCCTTCTTTCCTTCTCCCCCACCTCTCTCTTTTCCCTCTTTTATTTCCTTCACAAGGATAGTCTGTACATTTCCCTCTTTGTTTGTTTTTAGGGGAGTGTACTTGGCTGCTGTGTTTTACCACAAGGACAACATCCTGGTCACTGCGGATGACCAGATCCCATTGGTTGAGATCCAAAGCTGTTCCACCTCTGTCACGCAGGACTTCCTTTGGTTTGCCAAGGTTAGCTGTCAATATAGAGGAATAAAATGCCTAACGAAGACAATACACATTTTAATACAAATGTTACTAAATAAAAAGTTGGGCTTTATTCAGAAATGCCCTGCAAGATGAAGATCTGCGGTACTAGTATTGACTCATCTTTGAGTAGTAGGAAAGCCATTTAACAAACATAAAACGGACAAAGGTTATTTTCTCCTACAGTGGAACCAGTACAGAGAAACAGACGCCTTTTTTTTTACCTTTGCCAAGGAGGTTATGTAATGATGTCTGTGCGTACATGATTGCCATGAAATTTGCGGTGCACATTCATGTTCCCAAAAGGAAGAAACATTGATTTTGGCGACCCCATAACCATAACCTTTCCTCTGGCAAAACCATAAGGCCAAACGCTAACCTACCTAACTAACCGAAAACTAACGACAGGATTGCCAAGACATGCGCTGCTCAAAATTCAATTCAAGGGGAGATTGGTATGCCCTGGAATTATTTTGCACTCCACTGAGTGCATTCTTTGTAGTTATAACAGCAGAACAGCATGTAATGTGATGATAGTGTTCAACAATTGTCCCTCTCTCTCAACATTTCTTCTCCCCGCCACTGCTCCAGTTTGCCTGCACTCTCTTTCAATGTCTTCTGATCTCTCTCTCTCTCTCTCTCTCTCTCTCTCTCTCTCTCTCTCAGCTGTCCTGCGCCTGGCAGCAGGTACCCTGGCTCCAGCAGGCCCTCTCCTCCTCCCTCTCCTCCTCCTCATCCCTCCTTCAGAACAGACACAGCATCCTGCGGGCTGTGGCACAGCTTCAGGTGGGAGAAACTCATTGCTTTGGGTCTGTCTGTGTATTACCAGCATGTACAATAAGAGTGTTAAATGTAACGTCCTATCTATGCATGTTCACCGTTGATGGTCCATTCCAAATAACAGGCCATTTGTGTTCTTCTTATCAAAGCTCCCCTCTTTTTTAAAATGGTAAGTGTCTGCATTTATACAGGGCCTTTATCCAAAGCACTGTACAATTGATGCTTCTCATTCACCCATTCACACACACACACACACACACACACACACACACACACACACCCCAACGATGATCGGCTGCCATGCAAGGCACAGCCAACCCTCCAACTGCGACTGCTCTTACCTCCTGAGCCAATATTGTAATAAGTAATATGCATATCCCTCTTGCCCTTATGTACTGTAGTTACATACACAAGTCTTATGTCCTCGGTCCCCCAGGAGATAGCAGCGACATTGGCTCAGGCAGTAAGAGCAGTTGTCTCATTGGCTCAGGCGGTAAGAGCAGCCGTCTCATTGGCTCAGGCAGTAAGAGCAGTCGTCTCATTGGCTCAGGCGGTAAGAGCAGTCGTCTGGCAGTCGGAGGGTTGCCGGTTCGATCCCCCACCCGGGCTGTGTCGAAGTGTCCCTGAGCAAGACACCTAACCCCCAAATGCTCCTGACGAGCTGGTCGGCGCCTTGCATGGCAGCCAATCGCCGTTGGTGTGTGAGTATGCGTATGAATGGGTGAATGAGAAGCATCAATTGTACAGCGCTTTGTATAAAGGCGCTGTATAAATGCCAGCCATTTACCGTTTAGATGTAATATTGTGCTGTGTGCGTGCATTGGATCAAATCTGTGCTGCACCACTCTTCCCGCCCGCCCCCACACTCGCCGCAGTCCTCTCTTGGCACAGCGGATCTGGGACAGGTGTACTACGAGCCCCTGAAGGACAGACACGGGAACGTCTTGCTGGTGACGCTGCGGGAGTGCGCGCCCCCTCCCCACGCGCCGGACCCCCCCCTGCACTGGATGGCCCTGTCCCGCATGGACAGGAACAGGCACAGGACGCCCCTGCTGCCCGAACCCACGGCCGTGGACACGCTCAACGAGCAGCTGAAGGTGATGCTGTGCTCTGAGCACTGACCAGTGCTAGTGTCAGATAGACCAGCTAACTCTGAACACTGTGACTGAACAGTGCTAGTGTCAGATAGACCAGCTAACTCTGAGCACTGTGACTGAACAGTGCTAGTGTCAGATAGACCCGCTAACTCTGAACACTGTGACTGAACAGTGCTAGTGTGAAATAGACCAGCTAACTCTGAGCACTGTGACTGAACAGTGCTAGTGTCAGATAGACCAGCTAACTCTGAGCACTGTGACTGAACAGTGCTAGTGTCAGATAGACCCGCTAACTCTGAACACTGTGACTGAACAGTGCTAGTGTCAAATAGACCAGCTAACTCTGAACACTGTGACTGAACAGTGCTAGTGTCAGATAGACCAGCTAACTCTGAGCACTGTGACTGAACAGTGCTAGTGTCAGATAGACCCGCTAACTCTGAACACTGTGACTGAACAGTGCTAGTGTCAAATAGACCAGCTAACTCTGAGCACTGTGACTGAACAGTGCTAGTGTCAGATAGACCCGCTAACTCTGAACACTGTGACTGAACAGTGCTAGTGTCAGATAGACCAGCTAACTCTGAGCACTGTGACTGAACAGTGCTAGTGTCAGATAGACCCGCTAACTCTGAACACTGTGACTGAACAGTGCTAGTGTCAAATAGACCAGCTAACTCTGAGCACTGTGACTGAACAGTGCTAGTGTCAGATAGACCCGCTAACTCTGAACACTGTGACTGAACAGTGCTAGTGTGAAATAGACCAGCTAACTCTGAGCACTGTGACTGAACAGTGCTAGTGTCGGATAGACCCGCTAACTCTGAACACTGTGACTGAGCAGTGCTAGAGGCAGAGAGCAGCTGTGATCACTGTTACTGTCACATAGTTCATTCCTCTCAGGGCTGCATTTCTGTTTATGCCATTCTCGAATGTTGATTCTAAGGTTAGTCAACTTTTAAAAAAAAAAGCACGCTAGACTTTTTACTGGGTTAAACAACTGGTACACAGTTTCTGCTCAACTGCCTCTGCGCTCATGATGTCAGAAATTCCCTGGCGTGCTTGTCTGGCCTGCAATGCCAGTGAAAGAGACCAGATAAGAGAGGCTTACACAGTCCCCGCGGACCACAGTAGCAGCAGCAGCTGGGAGAGACGGGTGTAAAATGAGTAATGAATTCACAGTGGTGAGCGATGCGGTATTTGCAGATGCCTCATTCCGCTGGGTATCCAGCTGAACTTTGATCGAGATGCATGGGAGACAAAGGACGTGGAGTCATAAACAGTTCCTACAGCACACTGTTTACAATTTAATAAAGCGGAGGAAATTCAGAGGTACTTTTATGTAGCAGATGCTTTTATCCAGAGTGACAAACACAGATCACATTCTTTTACACACAGCCCATTTATACAGTTATTTTACTGAAGCGGGCAAATTTAATTGCCTTGCCGCAGGGTACTAGAGGGTACTGGAGGGTCACAGTTGTAAGCTACACTGGCACCCTTGAGTACATTAGTGACGTATCATACAGTCTATCCAGGAACATCTTACTATTCATCACAGTTTGTACCCAGTATGCTTCCAGCACAGAGTGTTAGAAAGGGATGTAGTCTTAATGAGGACCAGGCTTGCTGGTCTGGGTTCCTCATAATGAGGTTATATAAAGCCCGTTGCACAATCTCCTACACCCCTATTTATCTTTCTTGGAAATACTCTCCACCTAATATGACACAACTGCTCTACCAAACCATTTCTGCAGTTTTCAGTAAAGTTCAGTAGGGATTCGGAAAAGCGTGTGAGCCTCTTTACTTTATCGCTTTGCTGCCATTCACCATTTAACCTCTTGCTGTCCGACTGACCGCAGGATAAGCTGGCCTACCACCGACGGGGCACCCAGAGGGCCCAGACGGGCCTGTATGTCGGGGTACTGAAGCTCAGCAGTTCAGTGGACCAGATCAGGGTTCTGGTTCCCCAGAAGATGCCCAACCTGCTCTGTCACGCCAAGGTCCGACATAATCACCACGTCTCCCGGTAAGGCGCTATATGACAGTTAGGCAAGTTGTAGGTACAATTCGAAAGGTGGTACACTGCTTTGTACCCCTGAGCTAAGGACTTCACCTGAATTACTTAAATACCCTGGTGTAAAATCCAGCCATGACCAGCTACCAACTGTTTCAAAACATAGCTTGAGCTGGTCAAACCATGTTGAGTACGGAGCTGGTCTGAACCGGTCAACAAGTTACCAGCGGTTTCAAAACCTAGCTTGAGCTGTTTTTTTAAGCAGGGTACCCAACTGTATAAATGAATTGTGTGAAAAGAGATTGTTAAGTTGTGTAAGTTGCTCTGAATGAGAGCACCAGCTCTTTCTAAATGGCTTTCCCATGATACCAAAATCAGTTAATATTCTAATATTAAGTTAATATGTATTTGTACCGCAGGTCTTACTTTTAGTAGGGCATTTCTGAATATAATCTTTTTTATCTTAATAATTTTTTTTAATTTCTTGTAAATCGGGCATCGTCTTTGTCATGCATTGTATTCCTCAGCGAAGAGTGGGCGTGGCTACAGGGTCTGACTGCGGTCGGTCAGCCTGTGATTGACTGCACGGAGGCCCAGGCGGAGCTGGAGGAGTTTGTGAGGTCGTTGCGATCGGCGGTCAGCGCCCTGCTGACGAAGCTGAGCATTCCCCTCTACAGGGTAACAGAGCTCCCGCCCCTCCTCAAACGAGCCTAACGTTACATTAGAGGCATGGGCGGCCTGTAGTGTAGTGGTTAAGGTGCATGACTGGGACCCGCGTGGTCGGTGGTTCGATCCCCGGTGTAGCCACAATGAGATCAGCACAGCCGTTGGGCCCTTGAGCAAGGCCCTTAACCCTGCATTGCTCCAGGGGAGGATTGTCTCCTGCTTAGTCTAAAATCACTAACAGGGCATTACTGCAAAAGAGCATGCTTTTAGGATCAAATAGGCACTGGTCCTTACCTTTGTTGTACAGGTGGCAGTCCAAATTGTACTTCCCGCTCAGGTCTTTCAGCGCACTTATCCCTGGTTATGGGGTATGCACTTTGTACTTTGTTGTACGTCGATCTGGATAAGTGCATCTGCCAAATGCCATTAATGTAATGTAATGTAACTTAGCCTGTATAAATAAAGGTAAATAATAATTTCCTACTGGTGTGGAATCCCTAATCATATCCACAAGCTGGCTCCCTGCTTTAGCATCCACTACCGATTCAGGATCATTCACTGTTGATTTCAAATGCTGTCCAGTATTGCTAGGGATTTCTGTTCTGCAGGTTTATTGAACATCGTCCCCCTCTCCCCAGGCTCAACAGTACCGCATGTACACCCAAGAGCTGCTGCAGTTTGGGGACCAGCTGTCTATGCTATTGCTGCTACCCCCCAGCGAAGACTTCAGCGCCAGCCCCAGCCCCCGCCCCATGGACTGGGTGAAGGACCCCACCCTCTCTCTGCCACTGCAGATCTTTGAGCTGGGTAAGGGGAGGGGACTTGGGGAGGGCTTAAAACGTGGGACTGATCAAATGCATCTATGTAGTGCCATGCTACCAATCATTTTGATTTGATTGGTAACTTGACCCTAACGGAATGTTTTTGTGTGCTTCTGGGTCTATGAATCAGTGGTCTGAAGAACACTTTCTCCCCTCTCTCCATTTTTATCTCTCTCTCTCCCCCCCCTCTCTCTCTCTCTCCCTCTCTCCCCCCCCTCTCTCTCTCTCTCCCTCTCTCCCCCCCCTCTCTCTCTCCCTCTCTCCCCCCCCTCTCCCTCTTCCTCTCCCTCTCTCTCCCTCTCCCTCTCCCTCTCCCTCTCTTTCTGCAGTGCATTTCTGGGCGTATGAGCGGGACTTCCTGTCCCAGTACTGCCAGGCTTGGGTGCGGTTGGAGCTGGACTCCCACCTATCCCAGCAGGCCCTGCGGGAGGCACTGGACACCAAAGAGGTTCAGGAGGCGAAGGAACGCCTGGAACACATCACATACCTCTTACAGGTGAGAGGAATCTGTTCTGGGGCAGTTACACACCTGTTACAGGTGAGAGGAGTCTGTTCTGGGGCTGTTACACACCTGTTACAGGTGAGAGAAGTGTGTCCTGGGACTGTTACACACCTGTTATAGGTGAGAGGAGTCTGTTCTGGGACTGTTACACACCTGTTACAGGTGAGAGGAGTCTGTTCTGGGACTGTTACACACCTGTTACAGGTGAGAGGAGTCTGTTCTGGGGCTGTTACACACCTGTTACAGGTGAGAGAAGTGTGTCCTGGGACTGTTACACACCTGTTACAGGTGAGAGGAGTCTGTTCTGGGACTGTTACACATCTGTTACAGGTGAGAGAAGTGTGTCCTGGTACTGTTACACATCTGTTACAGGTGAGAGGAGTCTGTTCTGGGACTGTTACACACCTGTGACAGGTGAGAGGAGTCTGTTCTGGGGCTGTTACACACCTGTTACAGGTGAGAGGAGTCTGTTCTGGGGCTGTTACACACCTGTTACAGGTGAGAGGAGTCTGTTCTGGGGCTGTTACACACCTGTTACAGGTGAGAGGAGTCTGTTCTGGGGCTGTTACACACCTGTTACAGGTGAGAGGAGTCTGTTCTGGGGCTGTTACACACCTGTTACAGGTGAGAGGAGTCTGTTCTGGGACTGTTAAACACCTGTTACAGGTGAGAGGAGTCTGTTCTGGGACTGTTACACACCTGTTACAGGTGAGAGGAGTCTGTTCTGGGACTGTTACACACCTGTTACAGGTGAGAGGAGTCTGTTCTGGGGCTGTTACACACCTGTTACAGGTGAGAGGAGCCTGTTCTCTGGGGCTGTTACACACCTGTTACAGGTGAGAGGAGCCTGTTCTCTGGGACTGTTACACACCTGTTACAGGTGAGAGGACCCTGTTCTGGTACTGTTACACACCTGTAACAGGTCTTTCTGCTCCTCTTCAGAGTGTGGACTCCCTGTGGCGGGAGGCTCGCTGGATCACGGACGTGCTGCAGTACGTCCGTCTCAAACACATGGGCGGGATGGCTCAGCTGGGCCGCCTCATGGGAGGGGAGCCGCCCATCCCCGAAACCATCCCTGAGGAGGAGGAGGGGAAGGGGAAGGACCAGCCCTCCCCGAGCCTGCCGCACCCTCACCCTCACACCCCAGGTGAACGAACCTGCTGCACCCTCACCCTCACCCTCACGCTCACGCTCACGCTCACGCTCACGCTCACGCTCACGCTCAGACCCCAGGTGAACGAACCTGCTGCACCCTCACCCTCACCCTCACCCTCACGCTCACGCTCACGCTCACGCTCACACTCACACTCACACTCAGACCCCAGGTGAACGAACCTGCTGCACCCTCACCCTCACGCTCAGACCCCAGGTGAACGAACCTGCTGCACCCTCACCCTCACGCTCAGACCCCAGGTGAACGAACCTGCTGCACCCTCACCCTCACCCTCACCCTCACCCTCACGCTCACGCTCACGCTCACGCTCAGACCCCAGGTGAACGAACCTGCTGCACCCTCACCCTCACCCTCACCCTCACGCTCACGCTCACGCTCACACTCACACTCAGACCCCAGGTCAACCAACCATGGGCATGCAGGGAATCCAGCGCAGGGGCATGTAACATTGTTTACATTTTAGTCATTTGGCAGACACCTTTAATCCAAAGCGATTTACAAGTGCATAGGTTCTTCCACAGGTCAAAGTATCAAATCCATAAATGGTAAAATACACATGAAGGGCTGTTCTAAACAAAAATACAGTCATCTTAAGTGCAATTATTATGATTATTATTAGAACTAAGATATAGTTTGAAAAGGTATAGTTTAAAAAGGCGTGTTTTTAGTCTGAGTCGAAATAGGGGGAGGGATTCTGCTGTCCTGACAGTGGTAGGCAAGTCATTCCACCACAGGAACCAGAGCGGAAAACAGGCATAACACCTAAGTTATTTAAAAACCTCAGTTATTTAAAAACCTAAAACCTTACCTCAGTATGTGTGCTCCAAATACCAAAATATTCTCACATATTTTAGTCTGATATATAAACTTCAAATCTTATTTTGATGACTTTTTATGTTAAATGAGAGAAGAATATTGCCAATGAGGTGAGACAGTTTGACTAATTTCAAGATTTGCCAATGGGGGAAGACAAGGGTAAGAAAAAGGCTGTGTTCAGAACCGAATACTAAGCTTACCGCTCATATTACATTTAAATGAAAATCAGCCTGAAATTTTGTATGTCTGCAGACACAGCCAAATTCTCATGACAAGTTTCAAACACTTGCAGTGTATTATTTAAAAAAGCACTGAGACTGGGGCCCCTGCTGGTGAACAGAGGAAGACCCCTTTTTAGTTTGTGAATCCCCTTCACCACTGCAAAAAGGGATTTTTAAAACAGACCCCCTCCACTCCCCCACTGAGGCCTCGGGTTTCAAAATATGCAGTTGACGGGCCGTCATTCTACATCAAAACATTGTACAGCTGTACAATAATTCAAGCTTATTGGTTGAAAATTGGTTCTAATTGCCACAGTCAATGGTGTGGGGGCTTATTCTGATTGTTCGTGTGTAGCTGCCCAAATTGCACTCCAGACAAGTGATCACTGAAACTCAGTATATTATTGCTTATTATCCAAGCGAAGACTACATATCTAGTTATAAAACAACACCAGTTCGCTATCGGTAGCAATGGATATTTGTAAATTCAGCAAGCTAACTAATAGCTAATTTGCTTGTTGCTACCGATAACGAACTGGTATTGTTTTATAACTAGATATGTATTTTTCACTTGGATAGTATAGTCTACAGAGTTTCAGTGATTGCTTGTCTGGAGTGCAATTTGGGCAGCTGCATGTTCCTTTTATCTCGTTACTTCTTCAATCATGCGTGTTTAGCTAAACACTAAGTTACAGTTGCATCGTTTGTGGTAGACTATCATATCTTAGTTATATAGCCAGCTAGTTACATAGCCAAATAGGTTGCTTGCTCATAATTGGTTAGCTAAAGTGAAAACTTGAAAAATATAATTAGCACACTTAAGTCAACATTTCATAAAGTCAAGTGTTTGAACATTTTCGAATTAGAACACTATGAAAAGACGGCAGGCTCTGTCGTGTTTCCAAAACAGTGCATGAGAACACTGAACTGTACAATAACACATTATATTACGCGTTATATTCATAGACTGTGGGAAGGATAAACAGTGGTTTGAGGGTGTTTGTTGCTGTAATTCCTCTCTTGACCATTCGGAATCCGAAATTACCCATTGTACCTTTAAGGCACTTTGTCCTGAATGCCACCTCCTTTTTTCCACATTCAGCTGTTTTGTAGTTGTTCAGTGACCTTTGACATGCACTTATTGTTCATGGCTTTGGATAAAAGTGTCTGCCAAATTGTATTGTAATGCAATGTAGCGCACTTCCTGAGACAGAGGACGGTCTGTCAGCGAACAACACATTTTCCAGGCTTTATGAATGCCTTTTCTCAATATTGACTATCATTCTGTTAAATAGTCATTGAGCATCATTCAATATCGTGATAATTAATGCCAGCGATAGATGGCAGCTGGATGTCTTCCCCCTGCAGAAGAGCTGCTTTCAAACTCATACCCTCCACCTTTACCTTTTCAGAGAGTGTGCAGGGCCTGCTCCTCGGCGGTGAATACGCCGGCCAAGCGGACGTCCCTGGAGACGTCCCTGGAGACGTTCAGCAGGATGCGGTCACCGGGGGAGGGGCCGGCGAAGGGGACAGAACAAGGCGGGGCCACTGGAGCCCCCCAGGAACGACGCCGCGCGGCTTACCGGAACTCTCCGCCCAGTGTACGTCTCAGGTGGCGGCGAGCTGCAGCAGTCGCTGCGTCCACGGCGACGGGGGCGGGGGCCACGGGGGCCACTGGGGCGGGCCCGACGTCTGCCCACAGCCGGAGCGGGAGGCCGGGGCCGGGGACGAGTCTGTCCGCGCCGTGACGGACCCGTTCCGCGGACTGGCCCTGGAGACGGCGGAGCGGGAGGCGCTGTGCGGTTTCCCGAGCTCCGCGCCGAGAGACCGCTTCGAGACGGCGAGACCGGCGGACCCCTTCGGTTACGCGTACGACGACGACGACGACGGCGATGACGTTAGCGCGGCCGCCGGCTGCACCGTTTTAGGGGATGAGATCTGCGTCGGGCCGGGAGCGTGGGACCCGCTCGGATGCCCCTGCGCTCCGCCGCTCGTACTGGGACCCCAGTATGACCCTCCCGCTGGGACTGGGAGCGCTGGACTGGTAGAGCGTGTGGCGATTACCCCTGGCAGCAGGACTCGCGGGCTGCCTGCGAGGAGCCTGGTTGAGTGGGTGAGCTCCACTGCGGAGCCGTCCTGACTTCACACCTGCTCCTGACCCTAAATCACTTTCAGCTTTTTAAAAATCAACTTTTACAGTTATTCCCAGACCTGAATCAAATACATAATTACTTTAATACGTTTTACTGAGCTTGTCCTGTGTATTGGAATCTACAA
Organism: Conger conger; assembly: GCF_963514075.1. Lineage (NCBI taxonomy): Eukaryota > Metazoa > Chordata > Actinopteri > Anguilliformes > Congridae > Conger > Conger conger. The sequence goes on along the minus strand of NC_083775.1, from coordinate 10,525,447 downwards.
AATACTCTCAAAAAGTGAACACAGCATTCTGGGTCTTTACACCAACCAACATCAATCGAGCACAGAAAAGCATTTGAATCCAAAACAATTATGTATTTGACTCAGGTCTGGTGCACAACAGCTGTGTCACTGCCCACTACTCTCTGCAAACAGATCAAAAGTCACTGTGCAGTTACAGAAGCACACTGCAAACATATTGCATTGTCATTGTGCACTGTTCCTTGGCTTTGTCATGGCCTGTAGCATAGTGGTTAAGGTACATGACTGGCACATGCAAGGTCAGTGGTTTGATCCCCAGTGTAGCCACAATAAGATCCACAATCAGCAAGGCCCTTTGCCCTGCATTGCTCCAGGGGAGGATTGTCTCCTGCTTAGTCTAATCAACGGTTTGTCGCTCTGGATAAGAGTGTCAGCCAAATGCATTACTGTAATGTAGCAAAGCAGTCACTGTTCCTATGTAGCTGCTGCAGATTCACTGCAAAGTGTTCCTGAGTCTCTGTGCAGGTAGTCATTGTTCTTGAGTCACTGTGTAAAGAGATACACTGCAAAGAGTCACCTATGCAAGCTGTTCCTGCACAATTTTCTGTAGGACTGACCTCCGGATTGAAGTTCCAGGCATCACAGCACTCAGGACAAAGTGCCCCAAAGTGGGCTGGGGGGGGGGGGGGGGGGAGCGGTAGTTAATACTGGGTGGGTTATGATAGGCTTGTGGTTATGTTCACGTTTTAATGGTTTTCAGATTTGCACCATTTTTTTAAATTAGTTTTTAAAGAAATCTATACCCCTTCCAGGTAGATAGTCTTGTTTTGAATACCTTCATTACAATAATAAAATATAATTTTTAAAAATCCCAATGTCAACAGACATCTGCAGGGACATGACGACTGCTTTCTCCAATTATATTGTAAAAACTCGACTGAATACTGGGTCCACATAAATATGTAGGCTATATTATGCATTGTCATCCAAGTACAGTTTTCTGATGCTCAGAATGTTTATGTAGTATTTTACTGGTAGAAATGTAAAAATGTTCTATTAATGGTATAATAAGTAAAAACATGCAAAGATATTTAGTAAAACGGGGCTTATATCTCTTTAACAAAAAAGGTAATGAATCAATGGTATTTTACTCCAAGTGATATCGGGTGGCAAACGAAACCGCCATAAAAATGCAAAACCTGAAAACAAGTCGACTAGTTTCACAGACATAAGGATGCATCGAAATTGAGCGGTGGCTATTTTGCTCAGCAGCATTACGTTCCGTTGCAGACGTTTCCGGACAAACGCCGTAGCAGCGCGTGAGGAATTTCAGTATTTCAGTATCGTGACATTACCGTCTGCAGCTGCCCGTGAGCTCGTGCGCACGCAAGTCTTTTCACGTTTACAGACTTGACTGAATCGCGACGAGAGAAATTGCAGGTCGGAATTAGATACGTGAGGTGGGTGAATCTGTGGTTTCATCAGCGGGGGCGCAGCAGAAATAATGGAGTCAGCACCAAGCGAAACACCAAGCGACGGTGAGTTAGAACACTCCGATGCTCAGTGGACTGAATTACGTCAACGAGGTAGACTATAAATGTCTAAGTCAGCGTTTCCCGTTTGCTTTGAAAAAATGACATAACAATAGAGAAATCAAAACAGTCTCTCTACAGTCCCTACAGCGATATAAATAGCTACAGGGCTGGTGCCAGATAACTCGATACCAGTGCTGACTAGGACTATACACACCAGAAAAGTGTAGGCGGTCAAGCGATGCAGCATTTGTGCATCAGAGTATCGTGCTTTATGGATTTGTATTTGTGTTTTGTATTGACAGTTCTTATCAACATTACCATTCTGTGCAGTTAATGAATAGAGCAGAACCGTTGTATGCTCGACCGGTCTGTGGAGCTAACGGCAGGGGCGTGCTGTTTCACAGCGGACAGCGCCGGTGTTTCAGCAGATTGTGCAGTGCCTCTGGATCCCCCTCTCGCTGAATTGAGGATGGTGCTGCTCGGGAAGACCGGGGTGGGGAAGAGCTTGGCGGGGAACGCCATCCTGGGTCGGGCTGCGTTCCGGGTCGACGTGTCGCCCCGGTCTGTGACCGGCGAGTGCCAGAGGCAGAGCGGGACTCTGTCTGGGAGGGTCGTCACGGTGACGGACACCCCGGGGTTCTTCGACACCGAGCTCTCCACGCGCGAGGTGCTGGCTGAGATGGGCCGGTGCGTCGTCCTGTCCGCTCCGGGGCCCCACGCCGTCCTGGTGGTTGTGCAGCTGGGCCGGTTCACACAGGAGGACCGGGACAGCCTGGAGTGGGTGCGGGCCACTTTCGGAGGGAGCACCTCGGCCTACACCATGGTCCTGTTCACGTGGGGGGACCAGCTGAGAGGGAAGAGCATCGAGGACTTCCTGAAGGAGAGCGAGGAGCTCATGGAGTTTGTGGCGAGCTGCGGGGGGGGGTATCACGTGTTTGACAACAGTGGGACGGACGCGGGGAACCAGGTCACCGAGCTCCTGCTGAAGGTGGAGAGAATGGTGGAGGGGAATGGAGGCGGCTGCTACACCAATGAGATGTACCGGGAGGCGGAGCGAGCCATCCGGCAGGAACAGGATAGGTTAAGGAAAGAAAGAGGGGCGGAGCTATCCCGGAAGGGGGAGGAGTTGAGGAAGAGCCGGGTGGAGGACACAGAGAGGGCGAGGCAGGAGATGGAGGAGAGGAGAAGAGAGGAAGAGAGGGAGAGGAAGAGAGCTGAGAAGCTGTTCTGGTGTGAACTGGTGACGGCGATGGGGAAGGGGGCGGCGGAGGGGGCTGGTGTGTCGGGCAAAGGGGGCAAAAAGACGAAAGCCGTGCAGAAAGCGGCGGCCATCGCCTCCACACCCCTCTCACTGACCTCCGCAGCCAAAGTGGTGGGAGGAGCCATGAGGGAGGGATGCAAAGTGCTTTATAAACATCGCAAAATGCTCCCGCACTGAGACACCGCTAAACACTCCCACACTGAGACACCACTAAACACTCCCACACTGACACATGCTCCCGCACTGAGACACCGCTAAACACTCCCGCACTGACACACGCTCCCACACTGAGACACCGCTAAACGCTCCCACACTGACACACGCTCCCACACTGACACACTGCTAAATGCTCCCGCACTGAGACACCACTAAACACTCCTGCACTGAGACACCGCTAAACACTCCTGCACTGAGACACCGCTAAACACTCCTGCACTGAGACACGCTCACACACTGAGACACCGCTAAACACTCCTGCACTGAGACACCGCTAAACGCTCCCACACTGAGACACGCTCCCACACTGAGACACCGCTAAACGCTCCCACACTGAGACACGCTCCCACATTGAGACACAGCTAAACGCTCCCACACTGAGACACGCTCCCACACTGAGACACGCTCCCACACTGAGACACCGCTAAACACTCCTGCACTGAGACACCGCTAAACGCTCCCACACTGAGACACGCTCCCACACTGAGACACGCTCCCACACTGAGACACCGCTAAATGCTTCTGTACCAAGTCTGCTAAACGCTTCTGTACTGAGGCCCTGAAACACTCCAGCACCAAGGCAGCGCTAAATGTACAGTAAGACCACAAAACACTCCCACACCAAGACTACCTTCCCCACACTGACAACAAAATGCCCTTGTACGGAGACATTAGGAAATACTCTCAAACTGATTGCTAAATACTCCCAAGCAGAGACCAGGAAGTGCGTCTCTGACCAGACCTGTCCACTGCTCCTTACATCAGCCCTACACTTTTATGTTTTATAATGTGATCGTACAATTACACATACATATGACATATCACCCAAATTTATCTATAAATGTAGGCCCTTATAGGTACAATGGGTAATATCGGACTACAGTCAAGAGAGGATTTGCATTGGCTGTGGAAATCAGAAGCAATTTTCAACCAATGAGCTTGACTAATTGTACAGCTGTACAATGTTTTGGTACAGTGTCAGTGTGTGAACTGTATATTTTGAAACCCGAATTCAAGAACTATAAACACAGGCAGAGGATGAGTCAACATGTCAGTGATCCTTTTTCAATCATAGGAAGGGATGGTCTTGTAACAATGTTTTAACACAAAAAACTTACCTACAGGTGCATCTCAAAAAAAAATTATATTGTGGAAAAGTAAAATTCTTTCTGTCATTTCATTCAAAAAGTTCAACTTTCATATATTCTAGATTCATTACACATAAAGTTACATATTTGAAGCCTTTTTTTGTTTTAATCTTGATGATTACAGCTTACAGCTCATGAAAATAAAATCCAGTATCTCAAAATATTATAACATTACATAAGACCAATCAAAAAAAGGATTTATATAAAAGTATGTTCATTTATGCACTCAAGACTTAGTCTGGGCTCCTTTTTCACAAATTGCTGCATCAATGCGGCCTGGCATGGAGGCAATCAGCCTGTGGCACTGCTGAGGTGTTATTGAAGCCCAGGTTGCTTTGATAGCGGCCTTCAGCTTGTCTGTATTGTTGGGTCTGGTGTCTCATCTTCCTCTTGACAATATCCCATTGATTCTCTAAGGGGTTCAGGTCAGGCGAGTTAGCTGGCCAATCAAGCACAGTAATACCATGGTCAGCAAACCAGTTACTAGTATTTTGGCACTGTGGGCAGGGGCCAAGTCCCGCTGGAAAAGGAAAGTCCTGCCTGAAGTGAAGTGGTGTGCTCTAAAATCCCCTGGTAGACGGCTGCGTTGACTCATCACTAACTGTGGAAACTTCACACTGCACTTCCAGCAACTTGGATCCTGTGCCTCTCCACTCTTCCTCCAGACTCTGGGACCTTGATTCTCAAATGTGGCTTACACTCCTTGTGGAGGGTGTCAATGAGTGTCTTCTGAACAACTGTCAAGTCAGCAGTCCTCCCCATGATTGCCCGACTAAGTATTGAGTGCATAAATGAACATACTTTTCCAAAAAATCCTTTTTTTTGATTGGTCTTATGTAGTACTCTAATATTTTGAGATACTGGATTTTTTTCATCAGCTGTAAGCCGTAATCATCAAGATAAAAAAGAAAAAGGCTTGACATATTTCACTTTATGTGTAATGAATCTAGATATATGAAAGTTTCAGTTTTTGAATTAAATTACGGAAAAAAAAAAGAACTGTTACACAATATTCAAATTTTTTGAGATGCACCTGAATTGTACCTTCATGTACACTTAAAATTTGCAGAGATGTGTGTGTTTAAGAAGATTAAGTTGTTGGGCGAGTGCTCTGTAGAGTATCATTTCAGACGTGCTGTGACTCACTGACTCACTGACTCACTAGACTCACTCAGAGGAGATCCTGGTAACGCCGTCATTTATTTATATAAATAGAAGCAGTGGTAAACAGTAATTACACTAAACACACCTATGGATAATGCAAGCAGGCAGCTTCAACAGGATCAGCTACAGCTAAGACACAAAGAAAAATAGAACAAACAGAAAAGGCAACAATCTTGACCAGAATGACAAGGAAACTCCTAAGTCCTGTATTTGTTCATCAAACAAAAATGGTTCTGCATTCGAGTGAAACCTAGCTAACATGAACTACTCATTCGTAGTTAACACTGCACCTAGATCCGGGATAAATAATTACATGTACAATATGTGCGATATCAATACTTAAAATAATTTACAAGAGCTCAAGGGCAGGGTAGGAGTAGTTGGGGGAGGCATGCCACCCAGGGGGAAAAAAAGTTTTGGAAAAACAGAACAGTATTTATTGATCTAATGTTAACAAATACATATACAGTTGGCTCATATGCTCCAATATTAAATATTATTCTGTTTTCATGTAAATTCTCCAGCTTCTTTTGCATACTCTGTTACTTCACCCAAGCTTAATTTTCCCTTGGCGGTTCCCTTGTTTATTTTGGGGGATACCGGTCGTTCCCAGCCCCCCTTCATTTCCAGCCCTGCCCGTGGATTCTGTAGATGCAGGCTACTCTACGCTTACTTCCTGGTCCAGGTTTGGATTCAGAGTCCAGCTGCAAGAGAGGCGGGTTTAATCTGAACTAGTACACCCAAAGAGGCTGGGCAATCAGAATCCACCCAATAAGCAAGCGGTGGGTGTTTCATCTGCCCAATGAGCGAGCAGCTGGTGCTTCTTCTGCCCAATAAGCAAACGGTGGGTGTCCCTCATTATATGAAGAATCAGTGGGGAACACACACCCCAATTCCCCAGCGGTCTGCACATACTTCTCAGCAGCTACAGCACAATCAGTCTGCGGTCACACAGCATGAAGGCCGTCTGTCGTACAGCTGGAGAAACGGTGAAAACCGGATGTAATTTACATTACATTTACATTTACATGTAGGAGGCGGAGCTTATGTGGGGCAATATAAGCAAACTGTGTGTTCAGGTCTGTTCATATTAATCAACAGACCACCAACTGCCATCTCCCAAAAATGGGCAATTCATTTATGGTGCACAAAGAAATGTATTTAAAAACATATATTTATTTAAATGAACCAGGCATACAATCCAATGTGTTTGTTTGTGTGAAATCTCCAATAAAGTACTACTAGCCAAAGTATATCATAAATGTGTGTCAGTGAACTCCACAAAGAGTTGAAATAAATTTGATGTAAAAGATCCAGTCTCTTGCAAATGTTTCTTTGTGGTGATAACAATGTTCATGCCCATCAGAATCTGAAAGATAAACTTTCAAACACTGAAAGTATTTAAAGCATTTTTTTATTGACAGATCTCAAATGCAACAAGGTACTTTAAACATTCTTATAGTTTCTACTCTCATGGAAAATAGTCTGTCTTTGTACAAATGGATCAATCATGTAAACCGCATACAGAATAATGTAGCAAATAACATCTATTCTATTAGATCTGTTAACCTAATACACTTTGATATTGGGAGTGTGTACTGCTAATAAAGATTTAGGTTTTGGTCCAAGAAAATACACAATGCATACTTATATTAAGATCATTGTATGAACATATTTTATTGAATTGTAAAGGCTCAAACCACATTTTATTAACATATACTTTTGTGTCTTCCAAACACTGGTGATTATTTGAGACACATCCACAATTGTCAGAAGCCAGAATGGCAAAATCTTTTAATTGCAAAATCTTTTAATTGCAAAATCTTTTCATTGCAGATGTTTTATATTTCATTATTTATAAACACAGATTTAACAAACTACCTTCAACCAATATAAAAAGGGGGAGGAGGTGCAAGAAGGTGGCTTGAAAGCTACAAAAAGGACCGTACAGTAACAGAGACGTCCTCCATGAACTAGAACTGAAATTACATGCCCCTCATGTACAAAAACAGCGCCACTGTGCTCCACTGTACAGCACTGTTGCCGAGTGCAGAACACAATGGCAACGCAATCAGATAGATAGGAATAAGAACAGGCCTGCGCACACACACTTGCACAAACACTCGCACAAACACACCCGTTAAACATGGAGACACACAACACTTGGAATAGCCTAAAGCAGGTGTAGGAATTTGGTCCTTTGTGAAGTAAAACTTCTAGTCCGATATTCAGGATAACAACAATGTGTTAATATAGCAGAAATAGTCTTGTTACAGTATGAAGCATACCGGGTAAAAGCAAGGCAGTTCAAAATCATGTTAGAAAGGAATGAGCTTTTATGTCCCAAACCTCCTGGAGTAAAATGCAGGTACCTGTCCCTGATTGGGTGACAGGCAGACGAATACAGATTATTTTGTAGGCATATGGTGTGACCAAGGAAACCAAATGGTCATTGCCAGCAAAGCATACAGTAAACCCCCCTTGATAATTCAGTATGGGCTTCCTAACCCCCCTTGATCATTTAGTATGATTGAGGTGTTAGGTGACCATCCAAGAACACTGAAGCAGGAAATGTATTCTTCCCTACACAGGGTAGGCATCTACCATCCTGTAGGTTTTCAATTCAACCCTAATTTGGCACAAAGGTTTCTACTAATTATGAGCACAACAGCATCTCTAGCAGTTGAATGAGACATGCTTTAGGGTTGTTACGGTTGGAATGAAAACCAGCAGGACAGTAGATCACCAGGAACAGGACTGGGCAGACCAGACCTAAAGTAAACAGAAACTGACAGAACTGGAGTGGCGCACACACGTCTTACAATGCATGTATACACTCTGCTAGGAAGATAATAAAAAAACAAAAAAAGAACTTGTGAAAATGTATTTTGAAGAACAAAAGAAACTGGACAGCATTCAGTGAAACTGGATTTAAATCTGCAAAACTAACTATGGAATTCTCTCTCCAGCATCACTACACTGGATGTGAACTGTAATTTCACACTGCCCAACAGGAGAACAGGGCCTAACTTCTTTGGTCATTTTAGGAAGGAAAAAACAAGAAACAACTGCACACGTAAATAGAAAAACTCTTTCTTCCACAGAGACTCAGAAAGCAGGTACACATATCGTACCCAACAGAACACAGCACCAATAAGACGGTAAACTAACTGGAGAGTCTTGAGAGGGTATGTAACACACTGCAGTGATGGTGGGTGGGACTGATCTGAACATGTGGTACCGTGATTGGACAGGACTGAAGCGTCATAAAAAAGTGGGGATGGGGCTAAAGCTCCTCACACTGGCATGGGCAGGGTCATTTTACCACTACCCCTCAGCACTGTAGAGAGGGAGAGAGAGAGGGGGGGGGGGGGGGGGGAGAGAGAGAGAGAGAGACATTAGTGATTAAAAAAACATTAAAACACATTCTTCTACCCAGCAATTCTCAATTTGAAGACGAGGACATGTCTCCATATAAGCATGTGCTAAATAATCTCAATGAATACTCAATCGATTGATCAAATTGTCAGTTTGGCTAGCGTGTCTTGCGAGAGCAGGGCTCAGTGCAGCTGGGCTGTGCTGTTTCCAGCAGTGGCTGGCAGCCCCACGGGATGATTTTTGACAAGCGTCACCACGGCCTCAGACCCGAAGAGGAGCGTTTCCTGGACAACACCCCAGCTGCAGCAGCGCGTGAAGAGACGGCCGCACGCGCAGTTACGGTGCGGCTGAAACCGCGTTCTGAGAAACGACAGGTAGCAGCAATAGGCAACGAGCACTTTGCTTCAGATCCCAGTCAAATACCCAACTCTGGTGTACTGGAACCTCGAAAAATACGCCAGACAAGCTGAAAAAGTGCCAGCCCTGCACTCTGGTCGTCTCGGTTGGCTCAATGACACCAGGCAAGACAAAATAAATTGAGCACAGAACAGTAGTTGAATCCAAAAGCGTTACGTATTTGACCCTGGTCTGGTGTGCTTCGCGGCATTCTCCAGAGCTTACAGAAGACCCAGCACCACTGAGGGAGGCCTACAAACACGACTGATAAGGGACAAATCCAAAAAACATTTACATTTATTTTAAAAGAAAGGACAGCTGGCTCTCTTGCCACACGCACCCTTGGTGAAGTAGAGGTAGAAGAAGTCACAGTAGAAGATGGTCTGAACCACGCCGGAAACCACGGCGATCTGGTCAAAGAAACCCTCCGTGTGGTACCGCCACACCCAGTTGGCCAGGTAGAGGGCGCGGTACAGGCCCAGGAAGAACAGGTAGTGCGTGGTGATAGACTCTGCCTCCCCCGTTTTGGTGATCATGAAGAGCTGGGGCAATATGGCCACCGACTCCAGGTAGATGGAGAAGGTCCACAGGATCTGGGCAACAGTGGGGGAAAAAAATCAGGGATGAGTTAGGGAGGGAGAGAGGCAGCAAGGGAGAGATGGAGGGAGAGAGGCAGCATGCAAGTCATGTTGGGACACACCTAAAAACACATGCTTAACAAAGCACCACCCCTGAATCCCGGTGCCCTGCGGAAGCCAGGGGCATCGACCCATCTGATACGAGCGCATTTATTTACCTCCAGCGGGGAGAAGGCGTAGTTCTCCAGGAACGACAGCCCGGCCACAGGGACCAGGAGGAACTCCACCCGGAAGGAGTCGCTCTCAGAGTCGTAGGAGCTCCGGAATCTGAGGTAGATCAGGTAGACCGTCGCGTAGGCCAGAACCAGGAACACAACCTGCAAGCGAAAGGGAAGGAGGGACAGAGGGAGTGAGGGAGAGAGGAATAGAGGAATAGAGAGATAGAGAAAGCAAAGGAGCAATACAAAGCAAGAGAGAGAGAGAGAGCGTGCACGAGGGACACTGTGGTTATTACACCACTATTGAACAATAATCCCGTTGTTCAACCCAGACATTCTACTTCTACTTTTTGGGAACCAAAAAAGTGTTAACCAAAGGTGCACTGCACCATGTTCAGCTTTGTACAATATGTTTTTTTTGTTTGTTTTTATACAATTTTTATTTACTAAATGTAAGTTCAAAAACGTTCAATGCCAAATAATGTGTGCGGTCCATCCAAACTGCGCTACAATGCTAAAGCAGATCTTGAAATGGCATATAGGCTACAGATATGTAAGTGCGCAGTAAATAAGCGTAATTACTGCAGCTTCCATACAACCTGGTCGGAAGTAATCAGTAATCAAACTAGAAAACATTCAATAAAGTGTCCATGGTAGTTTAACGGTTAGAGGCAAATTTTGCTTCAGTTTCTCACCTTCATGACTGTATTGTAGACTGAGATGAAGCTGGTGAACAGGTCCAAGTAGCGGGTGGTGAAAACCAGTCCGAACAACACCTGGCTCTTCCCTGAAATACCTGCAGAAGCACAATGAAGCACACAACCTCTGCTGATCCACTGTCTTTTCATGCTCTGTGCCATACTCAACCCAAGAACCGCCAACGTTTTTAACCAGGTGGGTGAAATGAGAACAAGCATTCTCCCCTGCAATGTGGGGAATCAAAGTGAATGCGAGGTATGTCAAAACATTTCTACTGTCTGATAGAGTAGAGTTGGCATATTCACTTTGATTCCCCACATTGCAGGGGAGAATGCTTGTTCTCATTTCACCCACCTGGCATCTCATAGCACAGCAATTATGGCTAATGATTAACTAATAATACATTTTTCAAGGCTACACCGTCAGCGCAGGACTCGACATGAAGAGCAGACTAATGTCAGAAGAAGGGGTTGCTACGCGTCATCAACTGAAACGCCCAAATTGCCACGTAAATGCAGAGCCTGATGTTGGCAGTATTGGGGTACAATACTGCAAACATCAGGTTAGACAAGCGATCTAATTTAACTGGTTGTATCAATCAGGTTATTATAACCCCGTTATACATAGGCCTACAGTAGCTACACAAGTTGTGTCGATCGCCATGCATCTAAAATGAAACTGGTTCAACGCAGCCTACGGAATAAGTTTTTTCGGGGGGGTTGACCGAATTTCCGAAGATGAGTTAATGAGAATTTATTTTAAGAACACAATTAATTGTGCAGCCACCCTTAGCGCTGAGGGAATTGTTTCCAGGTATCTGATCATGGCCTCAAACACTGTATCTAGTCCTAGTGGTAGACACAGTATCATCCTGACGGCACAGCTAAATCTCGAATTTGGATATTTACCCGTCATGGACGTTTTTTTTCTTTTGGACTTAACGTAGAATACTATGCATTTTAACTCCTCAATAGATTGTCACCCCAATACGTTTATTTTCGGTGTCAATGTTTTACTTCGTGGAATTACACTAAGCCTCAAGTAAATTATCTACACGAAGACTGAATCGGTGTCTCAATGTTCAGTTACCCAGCTGCAGCGACTGACATGGCAAAGAAAAAACGTTCGGTTACATCACATTAACAACTATGTAGCCTAAACAAAACAGAAACATGACAACATACATACCTGAACATGACTTCGATTTCCAAATTTTGTGAAACAGTATGATGATGGCAACAAGATGAGACATGTCACCCAGAAGACGAAAAATGTTCATTCTGGCTCGATTTCTTTGATGCAAAAGTGATACAAAAGCGAACACACACAATTTCTGCAAGCCACGAACACAAAACAAAGTGTCCTTAAAGTGATGTTGCCATGCAATAGCCAAAAAAAAGAGTTGTATCGCCAATTAAATAGTATCCACAACCCAATATCCTCTTCGTTAACCTACAATGTTCAACTTAAAATCGGAACAAAAGTAAGATTTGCAGACAAAAAAAGTAGTTCCGACTCTATTTCCGACTCCAAAGCGCAAACGTAAACAATTTCCTAAATTGTCTGCATCGCTCGCTCCCACTGCTTAAATCGCATAAGGTTTGTAGAAGGGTGACGTGGCTGAAAAGTTGCAGGGAGTGAGTTCAGAGAACTCTCAAATTACAGCCTTTTGCGAGGCTAGTCCCACACTGCGCGTCAGAGGAGCCGACCAACACAAATACGAGATCGCTTCTTAAAGGGAATGAGAGGCGACACAGTGCTGACTATTGAATGATCTTACTTCTTAGGAAGAGACATTTACCTACGAAACGAGGCCCATTTTTTGGCTAAAATTGCATTCATAAAGTTGGCTATTGTCAACCAGCTTGCAAACTTCCTGTATTTATCAAAAGACCTTCGTCGAGTAACTGCAAGATGTCACTTAACCACTAGATGTCGCCCAACATCAGTGATTATTCGGGAGCAAAGCCAAAGTATTTTTGGTGTATTATTTAACCAGTAAGGCAGCGATATTCCGCAAATACTACCACTATGTGGACCTTTCTTGTTTGAATTTTTTAAATATATAAAACTGATTGAATGTGTTAATTTATCGGCGAAAGGAAATTCAAAACATTAACTAAAGTGACTATGTAGCCCATAAGTAAAAGAGCTGGACAACACCAGCAGAATCTCATGTTAAAAATTCCATGTTAAAATAATTATATTTATTATTGATGTAGGCCTATAATTAAAACATTTATAATAAAGTAAGGATATTTTAAATATTTAAATATTATAAACCCTGATACTGAACAACTTGCAATGTCTTGTGAAGGATAATCAGGATTTCTGGCAGGAGATGTGCAAAAATATTAATTCTAATGCAATAATAAACATGTACATCAAGGAAAGTTTTCCTGTTTTTCCCATTTTAAAATAGCCTCCTTCTGAAAGTCAATGAATAAGTACTGACTTATTTATCAATGACGCAGTCTGTTGCACTGTCACACATTAATTTCATTACACATAATTAACGTCAATTTTCTATCATATTCCACATCTATATAGCCAGTATGGGTGCTATGTGAAATAAGTATTTGAATGAATAACTACTTGATTGATTGATTGCATCAGGAAGGGGCAGGGACTGGAGGATGACGTGAAGAGAGACACCTTTATGAAGGTGTGAGGAGTAAAATGCTGTGGGAACTAATCTGACACACAAGACAGATTACTGCCTATTAATACACACACAGGAAGCCAGCCAGTCTCACCCTCACCCCCCAGAAAGGCTGACCTGACTCTTTCTCTTATGACTGGGTCTCCATAACTACAGTGCACCTCTGCTGGGGCCGAGTTACCCTGGTGACGTTATGGCTGACCAGGCAGTAAGCACTCTCCACCCAACAGCACACAGGCAGCCAGGGCTCCAAGCAGGCATCCACGCCCAATATTTCACCAGGAAGACAAAACTGGAAACAGTCTCTCAGCTCTTTCTTCTTCAGCAACTCTTCTTCGACTCCTCAACGATGAGCTCATCCGATTACTTTCAGTTTTAAACAGACTCAGACTCCTTCCGCGTCCTCTCGATTAACACTGACTCCATCTTCAGTAACATTGTCTCGATTAACACTGACTCCATCTTCAGTAATATCCTCTCGATTAACACTGACTCCATCTTCAGTGACATTGTCTCGATTAACACTGACTCCATCTTCAGTGACATCCTATCGATTAACACTGACTCCATCTTCAGTAATATCCTCTCGATTAACACTGACTCCATCTTCAGTAATATCCTCTCGATTAACGCTGACTCCATCTTCAGTAACATTGTCTCGATTAACGCTGACTCCATCTTCAGTAACATTGTCTCGATTAACGCTGACTCCATCTTCAGTAATATCGTCTCAATGTAACACTGATTCTCAATTTAAAAGTGCTCAATTGCCAGTCTTTTCCTGACAGTGTTTTATACCAACTCTAAACTATAATACTCACAGTTTTAACACCTCTAGTATGAAATACTTTCATATATTATGTTTTGGACTAAAGAACACAGTAATTGGTCTGCTATACATACTAGAATTTATTAGGGAAATAAGATGCAGATGCTTTTCAGGTAATTAACGTATTTACATGTCAGACAAAGACACAGGCACAAGCGCGCTGCAAACATCTCCCCAAACTGAGACATAGGCTAATGAAACTGACTAGCACTCTCTACCTCCCTCTGTCGTTCCATCACCCACACACTTACGGGAGGGAGATGGACAGCACATAACGAGAGGGAGGGGGAGTGGGCAAAAGTGGGGATTGCAGTTTGGCAGACCGTAAGTAGGTAACGGAGGGCAACAAAGGAATAAAGAAAAATCTGAGCTTGTTGCCCTTTCAAAAGACTATCATGCTCTGATCACAACACCTACTGTCTGTTGCCTCAGCCAATCAACACGCTTGAGAGTAGCCTGGCACCAGGCAGTCAGTTTGGAAGAGAGAGGAGAGAGCCATTATCAAGACATCCCTGTTTAGTATTGTTTCAGCTCAATACCAGTTTAGCCTAGTTGGTAGTTAGTTATTTAGTTAGAGTAAAGGTTATTGTATGATGTCACAAGGTTCATCCCAACACAATAGAAAGAGAAATGGCCATCTACTCACCCTTAAATGTTGATTTCCCTCGGCATTTAAATGTCACTGACATTTTACATCCTGTGGAGAGAGTAAATACATGAAGAAAGAGACAGATGGGGGGATGAAGACTCAAAGATAAAATTTTAATTTTAAATTGATAAAATTGCCATTTTTGCCCATCAATCTGCACTCCATTACCCATGAAAACATTTTTAGACATTTTAGCAAATGTATTCAAAATCAAAAACTGAAATCTTCTGGCTCTCTTAAATGCAGTAGGCATTTTATATAGGGCGGCCTGTAGCGTAGTGGTTAAGGTACATGACTGGGACCCGCAAGGTCGGTCGTTCAATCCCCAGTGTAGCCACAACAAGATCTGCACAGCCGTTGGGCCCTTGAGCAAGGCCCTTTACCCTGCATTGCTCCAGGGGAGGATTGGCTCCTGCTTAGTCTAATCAACTGTACGTCGCTCCGGATAACAGTATCTGCCAAATGCCATTAATGGAATGTAATATTGTTTTGAATGGAGCTGCACACAACAGAGGGTTAACTTCCTTCACCCATTTCTCTTCCTGCATTTCTCCCTCCCCAATTTCAGACGCCAGTGCAAAGTCACAGGGCACAGACTGACCCTCTATATCACTGTTTTGGAGCTGAGATTAGGAGGAGGACTATTAATCTGTCATTTCGGGGATTAGGAGCATGCAAAAGCGCACACACACACACACACATGCATAAACACACATAAACACACACACACACACGCGCATGCATAAACACACACATACACGCATAAACACACACACACGCATAAACACAACACACTGTTTTGTACATGAGACACTTTGTTCAAGAATTAAATCTCTTGCAATCATTGTGAAAACACACCTGAAATTGGCAACGCTAACACACACACACACAAGAAAACTGAGCCTTAGCACTGTAAATAGACCTGAAGAGATAGAGAGAAGGAGGATGACAAAGACAAGAACAAAGAAGGGGACCAGCCAATAGACGGAGGCGTATTTCCGACTATATTAGTGGAGTCCAGCCCAACCTGAGTCACTACACGGTAGCATCCATAATATGGACATTTAGACTGGAGAACAGGTATGCCATCAACTTTCTACACTAGACTGTACCTATATAATTGTAGCACATCATTCTGTATCACAGTACAATACAATATAGTCCTACAGTATTAGGTCTGTGCTCCTCAGTGAACCAAAAAATAAATAGTGCTGTGAAGTAAATGTAATTCAGTTTTGATGTTACTGTGTTACGACCTCCTGAGGGTGGAAGGCAATGTCTGTTCACCCAACATTTTGTAACTAACTAACATGACTTTTAAAACACCTGATGAAGTGTACTCTGATTAAACTTACTCTGTACTTTGCAGCTCCATGTGTTTGAACAGACACACAGGTCTAACCAGTTCATGCTGGCCTAATTATAAAAAAAAGTATTACATTGTATTACTAAACAGCATTTTGAATGTAGTATATAGATATAGAAACATTTAGAGAAATCATTATGCAGGGTTTTGTGGGAGCCGTCCTGTTCTCCATCGAGACCCACGCCACCATGGGCTACGGGTGGAGGTGCGTGACGGAGGAGTGCCCCGTTGCCATAGTGACGGTGGTGGTCCAGTCCATCGTGGGCTGCGTCATCGAGGCCTTCATGATCGGCCAATGCGGTCATCATCGCCCTGCGAGATGTCCAGCTGTGCCTGATGTGGCGGGTGGGGCTCATCAAGCCCCACGTCCCGGCAGGGGCAGAGTTCATCCCCATGGAGCGTCATCGAGGCCTTCATGATCGGCCAATGCGGTCATCATCGCCCTGCGAGATGTCCAGCTGTGCCTGATGTGGCGGGTGGGGCTCATCAAGCCCCACGTCCCGGCAGGGGCAGAGTTCATCCCCATGGAGCAGACTGACATGAACGTGGGCTATGAGCAGGGCGTCGACAGGCTCTTCCTGGTTTCCCCACTCGCTACTGTCCACGAGATTGACGAGGAGAGCCAGCTCTACGGCATGAGTCAGGCCGACCCGGAGGCCGACGACTTCGAGATGGCGGCGATCCTGGAAGGGATGGTGGGGGGGGGACGACCGCCGTGACCACCCAGGCCCGAAGCTCCTACCTCACCCGGGAGATCCTCTGGGGCCACAGTTTCCAGCCCGTTGGTCTACGAGGACCGCGACCGCCACCAGGTAGATTACTCCAGATTCCACACTCCTTCCACCCCTCACTGCAGCGCCAAGGAGCTCAGCGAAAGGGCCAGCCGCTCCCCCTTCGCCTGCCCCCACTCCTCGTCTCACAGCAGCCCCAAAACCTCCCAAATCCCCCTCTCCCCCAGCGCCTTCTGCTATGACAACGAGGTGGCCTCGTGCAGTGGGGAGGTGCAGGAGTGGGTGGGGGGGGGGGGGGGGGGGGGGGACAGCGGGGCAGAGGAGCCTCGGTGCTGTCGATTTCCAGGAGAGGTTTAAGGAGGACGGCAACGACGTGCTCTGCGTCTTCAATGCGGACAGCCAGAGGGAGCTCGGCAAGCTGCAGACCGCCATTCTCCTCGATCCGCAGAACTAGAGGGCAGAGTCTGACATCTGAGGCTCACCTCCCCTCCATCCACCCGAGACCCTTCTGAAAGGCTTGCTCAAGGGATGGGCATTCCTGCTCTCAATTTGCACTTTATGTACGTTTGTAGACTCGACGTCCTAATGTTTTCACAAGTACTGACCTTTCCGCTGACATGGCTCAGGCAGTAAGAGCAGTCGTCTGGCAGTCGGAGGGTTGCCGGTTCGATTCCCCGCCCGAGCTGTGTCGAAGTGTCCCTGAGCAAGACACCTAAACCCTAAATGCTCCTGACGATCTGGTTGGTGCCCTGCATGGCAGCCAATTGCCGTTGGTGTGTGAGTGTGTGTATGAATGGGAGAATGAGAAGCATTAATTGTACAGCGCTTTGGATAAAGGCGCTATATAAATGTCAACCATTTACCATTTACCATTTCCACGGAACAGGTGTGAGTCATCTCTCCCTTCTGGTCCCCCTGATTGGCTCCCTCTGTCTTTGTATTCCACCTCTAGCAGAGCTGTTCTCTCTGCTGCATCCAGCTGGGCGTGGCCTCACTGCTCTACCTCACTCAGCAGGTTCAGGCCACATTCAGGTCATGCTAGGTGCTGTATTGTGTTTGTAAAAGAGCCTCCAAATCAGAGCACAGAAAGAACCTGAGATTCTGAACAAATATAATATTTAAAAAGTGCGGCACAAATATGTCCTTATTAAAAGGTGGCTTCCTCCCTTTCCACCAACAAGTAAATGGTAAACGGTTACAAACAGGCCACTGCATCAGTGAAATTATGGGACGTACACAGGCCTGGAATAGAACCAAAATTCAGTTTTTGAATTTCTCCTGTCTGCCATTAGTTCAACACACAAAGATTTTTCTTACCAAGTGGAGGGTGGGTGGGGGTACAGTGCCATCGCAGTTCAAAGCCCAGTGGCCCAAAAGTGGACCAACCCATCTGGCATCTGCCACAATTGTCAGTCTGACTGCAGGTGCACAGGTGTGGAGGTCAGATGAGCAGTCTGACTGCAGGTGCACAGGTGCACAGGTGTGGAGGTGTGGAGGACCATGGTTAGGACCCTGCTGAAACAGACAGAGGAAAGACACCAATAAAGGCAGTGCCAAAATGCAGTGCCACTGCAATAGCAGAAGTGAGAGATGAGTAGGCACCCAGAACCACCTAACAAATTTCATGGAGACACAATAGATACAGATGCACCGTACTATTTTCAGTCAGTCTGTAAAAATAAGATGGTTATGCATGTAAATTTCCTTTCCATCAGGATTTAAGTTAAATTAAAGAAAAATCTGAGAAATGGCAGTTTAATTCATTAATTTTAAAAATGTAAATGGCAACATTTACCTGATTCTGAAAA
The DNA here is from genome assembly GCF_963514075.1 of Conger conger. Taxonomy (NCBI): domain Eukaryota; kingdom Metazoa; phylum Chordata; class Actinopteri; order Anguilliformes; family Congridae; genus Conger; species Conger conger. The sequence continues at coordinate 10,506,830 of NC_083775.1, read as the reverse complement.
TAATTACATAAAATATTTTTTTTTATCTCGCACCAAGATAACAACATTGTCAGATATGTGTAAGGATCAGCATTTTTGCCCTTTGTATCACTTTATCACAGTCCGCCTCCCTAACCTGACAGTACAGTCCACCTACCTAACAGTTTTGCAGGCAAAATATACCTTTTTCAAAGCTTTTCTGTCTATTGGCAGTATTGTCGTTGTTTGTTTGTTTTTAGTTTAATTTTGAAAATTGCTGTAACCAGAATTGGGTGTTGATACCTTCATTGCTGCATACTCGCATATGCTTATTATGATTATTCCCACTCATCTATTCCTGCCGGCTTACCTCACAGAAGCAGGTCTTCGGAGGGTGATCTATGAACAAAAAGGTTCCTTATTATATATATCCATTACCCAGCTGCATAACCAAATGAAACATGTTTATTGCAACTGTATTTCCTTTCCTATGTATGCCTAATTTGCCTAGTTAAATGTAATAAAACCCACAATTACAGCAGCATTATAACACAAGGCGCTGCACAGTAAAAATAATTTTTAATAAGCACTTATGAGCTTACAGACTGTTGTTTGTGCATGGCTAAATTCAATGGGGATGAGTAATATAGGACTTTTATAGGACAGCATTAAAGTAGCGTAGTGGTTAGGGTAAAAGGCTGGGACACACAAGGTCAGTGGTTCTAATCCCGGTGTAGCCACAATAAGATCCGCACAGCCGTTGGGCCCTTGAGCAAGGCCCTTAACCCTGCACTGCTCCAGGGGAGGATTGTCTCCTGCTTAGTCTAATCAACTGTACGTCGCTCTGGATAAGAGCGTCTGCCAAATGCCAATAATGTAATGTAATGTAAAGAACTGTAAATGTATCCAGGCAATATTTAAATACATTGAACTTAATTGTTTGTGCTGTACTGAATTGTACATGTCAAACTGGTCTCCAGCATTCTGAGGTTTTTGTTTTTCCCAATATTTCAGAAAAAAAATTGTTTTGAAAAAAGCTAAATCATTTTTTGGGGAAACTGTGCAGTTTTGCTCTTGTTTATCTGCCTGAAGTCCAGATTTGTCTTTGTTCTTCGTGAAATGCACTTGATATTTTTAGGTGTCATCAACTTCTCAAAATGAGAATGAATACATGTATTTGCACTGATTTGGACTCCAACCAGCGTTGAAGTGAGCGTTGAATCTGGCACAGATTTCTGTTATTTTCAGTTTTTACTGTCAAATAGATCATGAATTGGTCATAAAAAGTTCCCTTGATAGGATAGGTAATTTAAAAAAGAAAAGTTATTTATACAATGACAATGCCGGTTCGATCCCCTGCCCGGGCTGTGTCGAAGTGTCCCGGAGCAAGACATCTAACGGCGTCGGTGTGTGAGTGTGTGTATGAATGGGTGAATAAGAAGCATCAATTGTACAGTGCTTTGGATAAAGGTGCTATATAAATGCCAACCATTTACCATTTACATAAAATGGCATTCACATGGAAACAGGATCAAGAAACCGCACAACACAGCAAGAGGCTAATATCGGTGTTCCATGGGGCTGGTAAAATAATGTTTTCATTTTCTGTTCATGATAAAAATTCATCCCTCTTGTGGAGAACGACACAAACTCAGATATTTTGGATAACTGGAAGTCCAAGTGGACAGACTTGAAGAAAGAATTATGAATACACACTTTATCCTTCTCTATACCTTCTGTTGTAAACTATTAGATTCATATTTATATTGTAAATAATTTAGTTTGCTAAGTTTCTCTTATATTTATTTATATTATATTTCAATACTGCCATCATCACGACTGAAACGGCAGACGGTAATGATAATATCAAGTCCCACATTACTCCACCATTTGAGTCCAGCATTGACCATTCGGCTGTACATACTGTATGTAAATGCATCATCAGTACCAGTGGCATTTTTAGCTCGATCATTTATCAGATTTACACATATTTTTGTTGGCGCTAACCTTATGCTCCACACGTTTTTATGCCAGTGAAGAGTGAGAGGTGAATTACTGTGATCCAGAGTTTGCCGTTGACATGGCTCACTGTGAAGTACCCCGCTGTCGATACTGAACGCACTCACATTTGCATTGCAGCACATTAAATGCGTACATGTGTGCATGGTGCGAGCATGTGTACATCTACAGATCATGTAGATGTACAGGTGGTCTGGATGAGTGCAATTACTAGTGCATAAGAGGGCCTCTTCGGTCAGTCATGTCATGAACACACACCAAGATATGCAAACATTTATATCAAAAACAGAGTTAGGAATTCTGTATGCAGAAAAAGAGATTAATCTGGGTATTTGTGTGCGTATGCCAGAGAAACAAAGACAGAGACAGAGACAGGCAGAGACAGACAGACAGACAGACAGACAGACAGACCCACCGAGGCATGGTCACAACCATCCTAGCTGTTATACCTGTCGGTTCTTATCTGTCGAATAGAACCTGTCTCCATAGGTAATTCAGTTTCCTCGTCTGCTATTTTAACGTGCGGTGTTCCTCAAGGATCTATCCTCGGACCCATTTTATTTTCTATTTATATGTTACCTCTGGGCAGAGTTATTCAAGATCACCACATATCATTTCATTGTTATGCAGACGATACACAATTATATCTTTCAGTTAAACGCAATGAGGTTAACACACTGTCAACCTTACTAGACTGCCTAACTGATGTTCAACGCTGGATGGCTCAAAACTTTCTACAACTTAATCCCGATAAGACTGAAGTTTTAATTTTTGGAAAACCAGAGATCGCTCAACAAATTCGTTTAAACCTTGGCGAAAAGTACTGCTCGAAATCTGGGAGTAATTTTGGACTCAGAACTTAATCTCAATCTCCACATTACAAAAGTAATCCAGACTTGTTTTTACCATTTAAGAAATATCTCAAAAATCAGATGCATGTTATCATTGCAGGATACAGAAAAAATCATTCATGCTTTTGTTTCTTCACGTCTGGACTATTGTACCTCCATATATACATGTCTAAGTCGTAAATCCATGTCCCGTCTCCAGGTGGTGCAGAATGCAGCAGCCAGACTTTTGACTAGGACAAATAGAAGGGCCCATATTACCCCAGTTCTAGCGACGTTACACTGGCTTCCTATTGAATTTAGAGTCAATTTTAAAATTTTACTTATTACTTTTAAAGCTCTGGCTGGCATTGCTCCAGAATATATCATTGACCTTTTAACATCATATCAAACTTCTCGCACACTCAGATCATCTTCCTTGGCATTATTGGCTGTTCCAAAGTCCAGGCTGAAAACGAAGGGTGATCGTGCTTTTTCGGTCGTAGCGCCCAGACTATGGAACAGCCTTCCTTTGGATATCAGAACAGCTTCCTCCGTGTCCACTTTTAAGTCCCAACTCAAGACTCACTTTTATAAAATGGCTTTTAATATTTAATGTTTGATGTTTTGTGTATTTTATCTCTTTTATCTCTAGTATATTTTATATACTTTTATGCTCTTATGCTTGAAAGGTGCTGATATAAATAAAATTTACTTACTTACTTACTATACCCTTATCTCACCACTAGGTGGCCCTAATGACTTCTATTTTGGCAGAGCCTACTTTCAGGCAGGATGATAGAAACACAGTGGCCCTCCAGTTGTTGCATGAGCTACTACTAATGCAGAATTCACCAATTCCCCAGCAGATTGGGGCAGTGTAGATGCTTTCGCTCCTCTATTTGTTTGGTCAGCGGGGGGTCAATAATATCCATTCATTCAGATCACAAAGTGAAAAAAGAAATCTGGGGGCCTGGGTTGTTTTTGTTGGGGGGGGTGTCAGCAGGAGGGCAGGTCAGAAGGAGGTATAGCTGATGTACACTGTATCCTAAGAGCAGCAAGACCAAAAGCCATGACTGCTGGGGACTGCGCCAGCGCCTCGGAACAGGCCCCGGAGGAGTACCGTTCGTGCTGCGTCAGAACATGGCGTCCGATGCACAGGCTGGCCTCTGGCTGGGTGAAACCTCCAGAGGAGCCTGCTTAAATGCCACATTACGGATCTGTCACGCCCCCACCCCATCCATGTCTGTCCCCTCCTCGGGAGGGTACGTTTAGGGTGCCCGGGTCTGGGCAATGTGTTGGGGGAGGCCTTGGCCATGGCGGCTCGGCGCAGTCCGTCTGTCCGTTTGGAATACAGTGGACGCCCCCCGGTGTCGCTCCAAAGGTACTGCGCTCATCGGCATGGCTAAAGCGTTCGTACTGAAAACGCACACATACAAGCATGTGTAAATAAAGACCTTCCTGATCACAGGTTTCGGACTCTAACATCAGTACGTGGGTAAGAGATCAGACCTGGGACGAGTGAGCGTGGCGCAGTCTTTAGAGCGACTGACTCCAAACCCACATAAAGCTCCGTCCCTACGGCAGGGGGTTCAATTCCCCAGCGTTGCATTTTCTGTACAATGTTTTTATCAAAAAAGATCTGTCCTGTCTTCCATCTGCAGCAGGGTGAGGAGTCTCGAGGTCGAATGTCCTAATTACAGGCATGGTGACAGAGTGCTGGGATCCCATCCCCCTAAAACTGCAGGTGCATGAACACCTTGCACTCTGTCCTCCAAACTCACAGCGAAATGCCGGGCCTACCACTGCAGGCATCCACCTGGACACCTGACACAAATTAGAAGATTAAATAAGCAAGACAGAGACATGCCATCCCTGTGTCAAACAATGAACATCACTTCCTGTACTCAGCCAATGAGCACCACTTCCTGTACTCAGCCAATGAGCATCACTTCCTGTACTCAGTCAATGAGCAGCACTTCTTGTACTCAGCCAATGAGCATCACTTCCTGTACTCAGTCAATGAGCACCACTTCCTGTACTCAGCCAATGAGCATTACTTCCTGTACTCAGGAAGTGGGGGCGGCCTGTAGCGTAGTAGTTAAGGTAAATGACTGGGACACGCAAGGTCGGTGGTTCTAATCCCGGTGTAGCCACAATAAGATCCGCACAGACATTCAGCCCTTGAGCAAGGCCCTGAACCCTGCATTGCTCCAGGGGAGGATCGTCTCCTGCTTAGTCTAATCAACTGTATGTTGCTCTGGATAAGAGCGTCTGCCAAATGCCAATAATGTAATAATGTAATGTACTCAGCCACTGAGCATCACTTCCTGAGCATCACTTCCTGTACTCAGCCAATGAGCATCACTTCCTGTACTCAGCCAATGAGTATCACTTCCTGTACTCAGCCAATGAGCATCATTTCCTGTAGCTCTCATGCACTAGTGTAAGAAAATGGATGTTGTGTATGGAATCGGCACATGGTGAAGTGGCATACAGTGCAGTCATTGAGTGACTCAGTCAGTCGGTCAAAGCCAGTCAGCGAGCCAGTGTGTCAGTGGCCCCGACAAACATCTCCCCTGTTCAGCTTTAATTTGTTTTGTCAGCATACTGGCTACGGTTACTCGATCGAGACGTGTCGAAACACCATTTAGCGGGGTTTGCGATGCGTGATATCACAGGACTCAGCTTTCATGTTTTGCTCAGGAGGTAAACCAATAATTTGCCTTTTGCCAAAGCCACAAATTCTATATTTTTAAACTTTCCATACACAGGAAATGTTGAACTCGTGAGGTGAGAGGTTTGTGAGTCAGTAAGCTGGTGTGTCATTCAGTGTGTAAGCGAGCCGGCATAGTCACCACGCGAAACGTGGCCGCTTGTGTCAGCGATGGGCACATAGGCCTGAAAGGAAAGCCCCTATCTTATCTCCATATCTCCTTCCCAGTAATTCAATCACTCAACATTAATCCAATTAAAATCCTCCTCCTCCTCTTCCTCTAACAAGGTAAATCCCCTCCTAGCTTCCTTTAATACAGCCCTCTTCTTCCTCCTCCTGCTCCCCCTCTCTTTCCAGACCCCTCCCTCTACTGTTCCCTGTCCCACAACATTCCAACAGTATCAATAAAAATCTGCAGAGGTGGGGGGGGGGACCTTTTAGCCTTTTGAGAAACGAGGGGGACACACACACACACATTTTCATCCAGAACGGGGGACAGTTTAGTGGTTGTCGCCCCAAGGCCATAAGGCCCATTGGTTAGTGTGTGCGTTCAGCGGGGTGGTAAGGGGGCGGTAAGGGGGCGGGTGCAGAGAGCATTAATGTGCTTGGCGTTCCCATAATGCCCCATTGTGCATTGTCCAGCTGTGAAACGCTCAGACTCATTACAGTGGCCCATTGTGTGGCCGCAGCGGCCCACTACAGTGCTAATTGGGCTCTATCTGCCTTTGTGTTTATTCCTCTCCTTTTCAATCTCTCTCTCTCTCTCTCTCTCTCCATCCTTCTTCCTACTTTCTCCCTCATTCCTTTGTTTTTTTGGGTTTGTTTTCACCCTTTTCGTTCTTCTCCCCCCTCCCCCCACCCCCCCGCCTCCTGTTCTGTTCTTCTCTTTGAATCTTCCGGGACCTTCCGCACGAGTCTCGTTTGGCTGGATGCGTTTCCGCTCTCTTCTCTTTCGTCGAGTCTCCGTGCTTCCCCTCGTCTTTTCTCATTCTGCCTTTCGCAACGTCTCATGAGTAACAAGAGCATCTCTCCCGGGCTGCGCCTCCTTTCTCTCGTCTCTCTACCTGCCCTTTCTCTCTCCCCATCTCTCCATTTCTTTCTCTTCTCCCCCCTCTCTTCTCCCTCTCTCTCTCTCTCTCTCTCTCTCTGTAAAGAGACACCGGAATGAAAGGCTAGAGTTACAAGATTCCCCAAATACTTTCTGTTGATGGGAACTGGTCCCCCCCCCCCCCCCCAAAAAAAAAAAAAAAAAATCAGACTCCAAGTATTTTATTGCTTTTCTCTCTTTCACAACCTCTCTCAGTCTGTCTGTCTCTCCCTTTCTGTGTCAGTCACGACTCTATTTGTAAACAAGCTACACTGCTACGATAAAACACTGAATATACCAGCATTTATAATATGTATAAACATAAATATTATGCATAAACACAAACCAGGTCACTCAGTACACAGACATAGCTATAATAACACATTTTGTGCAAATACTGTACGAACTGTGGTTCATTTGTGAACGGCAATCAAACTGGCATGAACAACCAAAGCAGCAAAGCAAATGACACACGGCTGTGCCCACAGGCCATAGCAGAGGCTGTATCTCACCTCCTGATGTACTGAGCCAGGGCTTGTTAATGACCAAGTCACGCCGATACAAACAAGTTTCACTAAAGCTCACTGAGAACACCCAGAATGCAGCTGCAAAATATACAGACTATTTACTCCAAAATTGCCCCGGGTTACAGTTATAACAATGCTGTGGTGCCTACTTTGACATTACACCAGGTACAGAGAGATGGGTTTGTTCTGGAGAAAATGTCACAAATACAGTACATCCAATAAAAAAATATCTGCAGAAATAATTACCTAGCTGCTTTTACTCAAATGTTGTCTGAGAAATGGCAGATTATCATCTTCTGCCATCAGGAAACTCAAGCCATTGCTATGTTCCTGTGCCACAACAGGACGAGAACTGTCATGTCTGAATACATATGCTCTACAGTCATTTCCTGAAAATGATCACGCGCATACCATCAGTCAAGAATAAACATTCATTAATGGAGGGACGATGCGTTCATAACCACAGAACCACATGTAGTGACAGGTCCATCGATGGTTGGTTCACGGAGTTGCTTGGATCATTACTGATGCATGTTTTCAGTGACTTATCAACAACGTCTAGCAGCTCAGATGGCAAACAGTGACCGGTAAGCCTGGACACAATAAGCCTGGATGTAGCCTATACAAGTAATATCTTACATGACTGATGTTTGATGGTGCAGTGCAGGCCTTGGCTGGGAGTCTGAATGCACACAAAGTCTGCCTTGAACCAATTGGTGATACTTTAACACTTCTCTGAGAATGAGGAAGCCAGTAGAATGTGCCGGAACGGGTCAATGTGGACTGGATATGTTTTGAATTCCATGCGTCTTCATGACACTTGTTAACAGTTTGGCATCATAGGAGACTTGTAACCTGCTTAGCTGCCACATTAGCAGTTGTGGTCTATGGTCAGCCGTGGCACAGCATAACACAGCAGGGCACCCACAGATCAATATTATTATCAATATTATGAGAGTCATCACAAATGAAAGTCCCAAATCACAGCCGAGACCCAAACCACAGCAAAGACCCAAATCACAGCAGAGACCCAAATGACAGGTATGTACACCTGTGTGTGTGTGTGTGTGGGCATTTGTGAGTGTGTGTGTGTGTGGGTGTGAAGATGTGTGCTTGTGAGAGAGTGTGTGTGTTTACCTGTCTGCATGAGAGTGAGTGTGTGTGTGTAAACCTGTGTGCGCGCATTTGTGTGTGTGCATGTGTGTACATGTGAATGCTTGTGGGCGTGCATGTGTGCGTATGTGTGTTTGTGTGCGTATACCTGTGCATGTGTGTGTGAGTGCGTGAGTGAGTGAGTGAGTGAGTGTGAGTGTGAGTGTGAGTGTGAGTGTGTGTGTGTGTGTGTGTGTGTGTGAGTGTGTGTGTGTTGTGTGTGTGAGTTTGTGAGTGTGTGAGTGTGTGTGAGTGAGTGTGTGTGTGTGAGTGTGAGTGTGTGAGTGAGTGTGTGTGTGTGTTGTGTGTGTATGTGTGTGTGTGTGTGAGTGAGCGTGCGTGAGTGAGTGAGTGAGTGTGTGTGCGTGTGTGTATGTGCATGTTTGTGTGTGTACACCTGTGCATGTGCATATGTGTGTGAGTGAGTGTGTGTGTGTGTGTGAGTGTGTGTGCGTGTGTGTGTATGTGTATGTTTGTGTGTGTACACCTGTGCATGTGCATATGTGTGTGTGTGTGCGTGTGAATGCCTGTGGGCAGCTGCAGACCCTGTGTTTGAACCCAGGCTCACATGGCCAGAGAGAGGGAGGGGGATGGGGGGGGGGGGGGGGGGGTCGTTGACGATCTCCCCATCTCTCACTCCCTTTCATCTCTCTCCCTGCCACCAACAACGGGCTCTTTCATTCGGGCATCTCTGTGGCCGCCCTCAGACCCCCGAGGCCCCCTCCCTTTCACGCTAGCTAATTCAATGTTCCGAGAAAAACTCATGATTGCAAAGTGACTTTTTTTTTTCTTTTTTTTTTTTTTTCTGTTTTCCAACCCCCCGCCTATTCTCCATGTTCTTCTTCTTTTGGCTTTTTCCCATCAAAACAACATCTGGCCAAATGAGAAGACGGGCAAGAATGAAACAGTGGTCAACCTTCAAGGTAGAACTGCTTGCAATGGCATTGTATGATCTACTCTTACCCAAATCACCAGAAAAATAAGCCTTAACCTGAAACCTGCATGAGAATTGACACCAAGGAAAAACACAGAAGGACCCAAGGACCACTAACAGTGATCACATTCCCAGGCCTCCACAAAACAACAATTCTTAGTGAATACTGTATAACAAAAATGATATACGCAGTATACAAAGTGTTGTCAATTCTACATGGTGAAACCAAAGTGAATACAAATACCCTTTAGTAAACCTTTTTGAAATGTTTGATTACAGATCTAAAACTGTGGAATAGATATCTAAATCCGTAGACATATAAAAACATGTATTTGTTCCAATCACTATAGAGCGCATTGTATATTTTTTAATGAAATATTCCCCTCTGCAAATACATGACTGGCTAATATGAGTTGCGATCTGCATTGGGTAAACCATGTTACAGATGGATATAAATAGATGGAAGATTGAGGATGGAGAACCATAGATAATAAAGAAGCAGAATACATGACATGACATAACATAAGGTAACATAACATAACATAAGGTGACATGACATGACATGACATAACATAACATATGGTAACATAACATAACATAACGTAACGTAACGTAACGTAACGTAACGTAACGTGACATGACATGACATGACATGACATGACATGACATAACATAAGGTAATAGCGAGAACAGGCCATTTCCTACCCCTAAGTGTACCTACTGCCCAGTTTGCCTGACAGCTAAATAGAATCTAACACCGTATCGAGCCTGTTCTTGAAAACCCCCCAGTGTTTCTGCCTCCACTACACGTACCGGCAAGCTATTCCACACAGTGACCACTCGCTGTGAGAAAAAATACTTCCTAATGTCTGTACGGAATTTCTCCTTTGCCAGGTTCCATAATCAAAAAGATAGTGACACGGGCTTAATGCAGGTGTCTTTATCCTGCAGAGCCACAATGGACGTCTATTCCAACTGAACACTGGCCCACGAGGAAACCGCACATCCTGGAGAGCTACTGGAGAGCAGAGCTTTCATCCTCACAGGGTTCAATGCGATTATTGAGTGAAACCATACCCCGTCTGGCTCTCCACAATGCTTTCTCTCTGTGGCTACCTCAGTATAAATGGAAAAAACCTACTGATCCAGTTTATAGCTGACCCCAAATCAACCCATCTCAGTTCCCACAGTGGCCACGGGCTAATGCCAGGTTATAGTGATCCATGACCAGGGTAGTGAAGATTTGAATATTGACTGTTAAAAGGAGGAATTTACACATACTCCCTTTTGTTGTATGTGGTCCATTCGTATTGCAGTAGGAATGCAAGAGATGCACATATCTTTTTCAGATAAAAACTGAAACAAATTAGTTTTTCAGCTAACTGAAATGACAATCTCCCATAGTGCACTTGCTTCCCTCCAAACTATAACCATGTACACACCACACACTCTCAGTCTGGGAAAATGAGACAAAGGCATGAATACAGGGAGAGAAGAAATTAAGTGGGTCACACTTCATGACAATTAGCACGGGTTAATTATTCAGAACAGTCAGAACAACCTGCTGTAAGCAGGGGGATGGCTGCAAAAAGTCTTATCCATGCTAAAGAGGTCTCTCTTCAGCCAAATTGGTACAATCCTTTGTGCACTTGGAACATGTCGAGATTCCAACATATTTTTTGAGCCAATATTTATTGGGCCTTCAAGGAAAACACCAACATTTTGGGAAATACACCTTTTTTCTGACTTACGTAGACTTAAAGTTTATTTTTAATGTAACTGAACACAGAAAGTACACCCAAATGGGAAAAAAAAAAAATCCTTCCAATGGATGCCACAGCACACTTTGGGGTCACCAGGTTGTGGATATTTCTACCATACATGTCAATAGATATGACAATAGCAGCACTTCCAAACAGTCGCTGTGTCCAAACACCTCTTTTACCCATGCATGACATCATCATTATGAGCTGGAGGGAAGGTCTGGTCTGCTGACTGGCTGACATGTGAGAATCACCCTACAGGCGCAATACCAATATAATAACCGCCAGGATTGCGGGTTCAAATCATATTTGTGACACAGCTGCAGAGCCCCCTTTAACTTGCTGAAGTAGTAGTGGTAGCAGCAGTAGAGCAGTCGTAGTAGAATAGTAGTAGTTGGCGTTGTAGTACGGTACTACTACTAGTAGAGTAGTAGTGGTATTAGTAGTAGCAGCAGTAGTAGTAGTAGTAGTAGTAACAAGGTTGCCAAAGGAGGACATTTTCCAGGTAACTTTTTGCAATTTTAAGCAGTTCCCCTGCCATATTTTTGGAATTTTCAAATCTCATCACACCATGCAAATTGAATCACAAAAGAGGACTTTCTAGGGGGACTGTCTAGATTCTACAGAGATTATTAAACCAGGTATGGTTGAAAATAATTAGCCTGTAAGATTTTGTTTAACCTTATTTTAGTAAAAAGATGAAGTCATTCCTAATGCATAGGCCTGTCTAATTTGCTCTTAGAAGGAACAAAGTGACTAAAATACAGTGAGGTGCCTAAGCATTTGAACAGTGGTATAATTTCGGTCCTTTTGGCTGTGTACTCCAGAAAATTGGATTTGAAATGAAACAATGAATATCCAGATCCAGACCCAATATCTCAATCTATGGATCAGAATGGAACTATCAACAGTATTGATCGTAGCGTAGTGTAGTGGTTAAGGTACATGACTAGGACCCGCAAGGTCGGTGGTTCGATCCACAATAAGATCCGCACAGCCATTGGGCCCTTGAGCAAGGCCCTTAACCCTGCATTGCTCCAAGGGAGGATTGTCTCCTGCTTATTCTAATCAACTTAGTCTAATCTCTTGCTTAGTCTAATCAACTGTACGACACTCTGGATAAGAGTATCTGCCTATTGTAATTTATTGAATGATGCACTTTAATTAGGCAGCACTAACAGAGCAATCTCAAGCATCTGTACTCACAGGAGATCATTTGAGAGCTGTGGTGAGGTGATCAGATCAGAAACAAAAATGTCCCCCACCCTAATACTGTATAAGCTTAGACCTAGAGTAAAGACCATGTCCAGAGTGTGACCAAGGTTGTGTGATCAGCCAGACACCTGCTGTACCAAGGACTGTGTAAGATTTAAGAATTCAGTAGCAAGAGCAACAGAGATATTGACATAGAAATGAAGATCCACCACAATAATACTTTCACCATATTTCAGCACAATAATAGATGACAACAATTCTGAAGATTCTGACACCAAGCTCGTTCTTCATTGGGAGAGTGATAGATTAAAACACAAAGAACAGGGTCATGAATATTTTGAACATCACCCACTTCAAAAGTGGAAAAGTCACTGGCAGAGACAGGACTACATTTAAAATGGCGTTCAGTAGAAAGCTTTCAGCATCTAGTCTTGATTCTAGGCTTTTGATTGCCTTTGGAGTCTGTTATTGGCGTTTGTCAACATGAGTTGTGTCAATGCCAAAGTGTCTACTTCATTGACTAACATTGCAAGCTAAAGGAGTTCCTCTATCATCTTGGCACAATTTCACTAAATAAAGTGCATAGCTGGTTAACACACACACACACACACACAAAATTACACATTTTGACGTTTCGATACACAAGCACAGCAAACAGCCAATCAAGAAACTGATCAAAGCAATTCACATTTTGCCCCAGAATACTGGTGTCCTTCTGCTTATGTGGACACAGTTGGCGAGTTCCGTCAGAAGAAGAAATAGTTCTTGATTAAAATGTGCATTTCTGAGCTCTGCTGATGTTGGCAAGTAACTGTGTCATTATATTTGGAAAGAGATCTTTGGCAGATTCATTACCAGAAAAGAAGGTCCATAGAAGTCCATTATATCACGGCAAACTGCACGTGAAAAAGTAGTAAAATCTACACAATTGAAACTCAAACTCAGCATTAATGGTTTGATAGATGGTACTCTGAGTAAGTGGAAACATACTTCAATTTCATTTTTGGGTAACTTGCGGACCTCACTGTATAACTTACAAAGTAAATACACAAACACAAAAAGTAAATACATTTAAAAGTGAAAGATTACTCTCTCTTCAAGCTGTATGACAAAATTTAGAAACTTTCTAAAATAAAATAAAAAACGACTCAAAGTAGGGGTGTAACTCAGTGGATCCACTTTTGATTCAACAATTTGATCAGTAAAGTAAAGTAGAAAAGAAAAAAGGAAAAAAATAAGGTAGAAAGTTTTTTCATATATTATGTAAACCCAAACAGTGGGCATGTTAAAGTGAGACTAAGTAATCTTTCGGTTTACAGCGTGAGCCAAACTTGCCTTGACAAAGCAAGCAATGATGCTTTTCTGATTTGACACGTATTGCTGATGTATTTATAGAATAGTAGTAGTACCAGCAGTAGTAGTAGTAGTAGTAGAGCATTACCAGTTGCAGTAGCAGCAGTAGTAGTAGCAGCAGTAGCAGCAGCAGCAGCAGCAGCAGCAGTAGCAGCAGCAGCAGCAGCAGTAGTAGTAGTAGTAGTAGTAGTAGTAGTAGTAGTAGCAGTAGCAGTAGTAGTAGCAGTAGAGCATTACCAGTTGTAGTACTAGTATTAGAGGAGTAGTAGAATAGTAGTAGTAGTAGTAGTAGCAGTAGTAGCAGTAGTAGAGCATTACCAGTTGTAGTAGTAGCAGTAGTAGTAGTAGTAGTAGCAGCAGCAGTAGTAGTAATAGCAGTAGCAGCAGTAGTAGCAGCAGTAGTACAGCATTACCAGTTGTAGTAGCAGCAGTAGTAGTAGTAGTAGTAGTAGCAGTAGCAGCAGCAGTAGTAGCAGCAGCAGCAGTAGTAGTAGTAGTAGTAGGAGTAGTAGAGCATTACCAGTAGTAGTAGCAGAAGTAGCAGCAGTAGTAGAGCATTACCAGCAGCAGTAGCAGTAGTAGTAGTAGTAGTAGCAGTAGCAGCAGTAGTAGCAGTAGTAGTAGCAGCAGTAGTAGAGCATTACCAGTAGTAGTACTAGTATTAGGTGAGTAGTAGAATAGTAGTAGTAGAAGCAGGAGTAGCATTTGTAGTAGTAAAAGCTGCAGTAGATAGTACAACAAATGCAAGCCATGGGAGTGACTCTGGAGAAGAGTAATGGTTATAACTGATGGGGAAGGAATACCTGCAGACTGTACATGATCACAAAACAAATGTATTTATCATATTTTAATGAAATTCAAATATTGGAGGATGTCATGCAGTGCGGCTGCTGGTTCTTTCCTCATCATTCCACACTGCCACTCCTTTTACTGTTCAGATGAACAGCGATGTCATCATCGACCACGTATGTACAGGGACCTTGGTACTTGGTGCTGGTTCCTTTGTTTTTACTTATTTTGAATATGCAAATCTAGTTCAGCAATGGTTCACAGGGTCTGTTGCCCAGTTGCCGAGTTGAACCAACTCTTAATTAATCAATTAAAGCAGTCGATTACATCAATATCTCACCTGGTTTCTTGGGTCTGAATCGTTGATATTAACATGAAAGCAAAAACCAGCAGACCCTGTGGCCCGCCAGGACCAGCAATGAAGACCACTGCCTTGCATTGTCCACAGGGATACAATGTCTTGGCTACGAAATAAAATGAATGAATTTGAAAGAAACCTATAAGAGAGGGTAAGTATCTGCCGCTTGCACTGAAGTGGTGGAGAACGGGCTGCCATAATTGTGCTCTCTAGACCGTCACGCTAAAGAACAACAACACACATACGGCACAAAGGTCCTTTCTTGCCCCATGGTAGCTAGCCTTCTACACATCCACCAGGCTCAGATCATCCGCAGTCTCGGGCTGTTTGCTTGGAGCAAGACTTTGAGATGCGACCACTAAGTCGGTCAATTTCCTTTGAAGGAGAGATCTGGCTGGACTAGATGGCCCCAATGGCTGCTGGGTGTCATTAGTTACAGCCGTGTAGCCAATGTGACACGCACTGGTCACTGTGCAATACGTCCCCGGCTGTGGTTGTGTCATGTTAATTGCCCATTTTGTTCTCAACGATACTCCTACATGTGGCTAATGCCCTGTAAGTCACCCTTGATGAAGAGACTGAGCAAATAAGCAGGGTGAATCATTGCGACTGGTGCAGGCGAGGAAAATCCTTTTGTGGAGCAGCTCCTTGTCGGGGCCGTGGGCTCCCCCCCGCTGCTCAATCACATACCCACTCTCCATTTTTAACAGTCACAACCTTTTGTTTCCCCTGGAGGAAATTCCAGCTCAGTTCCAGCTGGTTTGGAGACGGTCAAGCTGGCAACCAGACGGTTGAGACAGCCACCATGTTGGAAAGACCATGTCCAGCCGATGGGCCAGCTTGGTTGGCTGGTTCCAACCGAGAATCCATCTTGAGCTAGAATTTCCACCAGGGCTGCGTGGTTTGGGTACTTGGCCACTGGTTTCCTCCCACAGTCCAAAAACATGCAGGTTAGGTTAATTGGAGTCTAATTTCACCCGACGTATGAGTGTGCATGGTGTGTGCTCTGTGATAGTTTGGTAACATGGTCCAGGATAAATCCCTGCCTTTCGGCCAATGCACAATGGGATAGGTTCCAGCATCCCCCTGTGACCCTGACCAGGAATATGCGGGTTAAATATGGATGGATGTGTGGAACCTGGCTTCCGGGCACAGCCAGTGCCAAGCTGATTATTCACCCTCAAACCACTAGAGAAATACAGGAAGCCATGGAGGAACACACATATAAGGCATGGCAGAGAATCTCAGTTCAAGGCTGTAAGGAATGAGTGTCTCATGCATTCATTTTGAGTGGGCACTGCAAGGTGGTGATCTTCATACCTAGTCCTGTTGGTTTTTGTTTTCATATTAATATCAACAATTCAGACCCAAGAAACCAGGTGAGGTATTGGCGTAATCAACTGCTTTAATTGATCAATTAAGTGTTGGTTCAATTCGGCAACTGGGCCAACAGACCCTGTGAACCATTGCTGAACTAGATTTGCATTTCAAAATAAGTCAAACTAAAGGAACCAGCACCATCTTCTTACTCAGCGGTGTGTGGTTACCATTATTTTGAATACAACATAATGCTCAGTGCATAATGAACCCTGATGGAGCACTGTTTGTTAGAATAGAGGACATTTGATTGCTGCTGGACTCACATAAACCTTGTCAGAGTTGATTTAACAATGAATTATTCTGTGTACAGAACAACAAAGCCAGTGTGGTGGGGAAATTGAGCAAAAAGCCAAACAAGACAAGCCAAATAAGAATAAAGAATAACCAATGCACTTTTCTCAGATTAAATAAAATATGTTTTACTTCCTTCATTAAATGTAAATTTGAACGACTGGCTAAATCATTGCTGATTTTGCCCGCTTTGTACTCACTCACCCACCTTAGGAGATAAGGACGACGTTAAACACGACAGTGCTTCTACAGAGGCAGTTCAGCCTTCATGTGAAGCTACTTCGATTTGGTTCGACTAATTAGCTACAAACAAGTTTTATTTTTATTAGCAGTACTACCGAAGAATACTTCTCAATTACCTCAACGGGCGCCGAATGCGCGCGTGGATACCGCCGCGACGTCCGTGACTACACACTAGCAGTGGAGCCTGAGAGCGCTGGAGGGTCACTCCTAATCTACGCAGCGCCATCAAAGTCCCTTCGGTAGCTCCAGGCGAATTAATTACTTGGGCCAGCGAGGATCATAGCGGGTGGGTAATTACCAGGGAACATGTCAGCATCGACTCCACAGAGACACAGTCAGTCAGAGACTCATGCAGTGACACACTTGTCGGGGATTAATAGTGCACCAGGCTGTGCTCTTTCATCCAGATCTTTCATCTCCCACCGTCAAACAGAAGCGCCAGTCACTTCGAGGCTTCTGACTAAAGGCATCTTGAGCCTTTCAGTTTATGTTGTTCCTGGCATTATAGGAAAAATAAAAATAAAAAATACCGACGACGGAACGGAGATTAAAACAAAGACTATTTAAAGACCGTCCTACGCCTATGACGTGAGCTTTCTGCGCGTCAACGACAGTAATAATCTACAATTTCAGCATTATTGCCTTTCAACGAAACAGACGAAACTCTGCATTACAACTCAGCCAGTTGAATTACATTGTTACCCTGAATTCCACAACCCCTAATAAACAGAAATAAGTATATGCCATATGCCATATTCATACGATTTCATGAATTTGTGTGTGTATACAGGACACACGAACACACATAACCACATTAATATTTTGACAGTGAAGTGATTTCTTATAATGCGGGTGCCCACAGAGCTGAGGTTCAACGGATTTCATCCTTACCCCCAGAAGGAGTTAACATTGACATTCTGGGCAGCCGTTGGCATGGGTGACTGCGGAACTCATGTAAATACTGGGTTGTAGCTATTGAGAGATAGAAAAGCGATAGCTGGCTCTCTCTTCTGGTTGCACAAATTATTCGGTAGCTATGCCCCAGCCAGCAGCCAGTCACAAGCGTGGAGATAAAGGCAACTATTGTCCTGTTTTTTTATTTTTTTTTACCATTCTCTGCATTTTACTGCTCATGACTCAGTCTCTCCATCCCTCTCCTCCCTCTGTTTTTTTCATTTGTTTTCCATCTTTTCCATAATTGCACTCATTGACATACCAGTGACATACTCATTGCCATCCAAAGGTTACACTTATTACATTATACCATGCACATACCAACACACACATGCACATACGCGAACGCACATACACACACATCCATACACAAATGCATGCATACACATGCACCATCACACACACACACACACACACACACACACAGATATATGTATATGTATTTATGAGGACAGCACAGAAGCAGGTCATTGGTTTCCCTCCAGAGGAAGACGCAGGGATGGAGAGAGAAACACAAGGCTCTATTGATGCGGCGTATTCCTGCTGCATCCCCCGTCCCTGTCCCATCGACCACAGCTGCAGCAGCGCGCTGGGGAGCGCAGAGCCTGACACCGAGCGGGGGAAAAGAGTGAGGGAAGGACAGAGGAGGAGGAGGAGGAGGAGGAGAGGTGTGTGTGTGTGTGGGGGGGGGGGGGGGGGGGGCGCAGCTGTGACACAGTAAACCTGAGAGGGGAGAGCAGGAGGAGGAGGAGGAGAGGTGTGTGTGTGTGTGTGTGTGTGTGTGTAGGAGGTGGAGAGGTGTGTGTGTGTGTGTGCGCACGCGAGTGTGAATGACTGTGTATTTGTGCGTGTGCGCGTGTTTGTATGTATGTGTGAGTATACGTGCGTGCGAGTGCGAATGTGCTTTTGTATGTGTGTGTGAGCATGTGTGTGCGTGCTGTGTGTGTGCGCGTGTCTGTCATGCATGTGTCAGCGCAGGGACGGTGAAACAAGAGAAATAATACGCAAAATGAGACAAAATGATTTACAGGTCTCATTTCTGAGACCGCTAAAACAGAGCATGTGCAGATTAATTTCATTTGCACAGACGGCAAAGTGCAGACACAGGAAGCCAAAACAACAGCCATCTCTGGCTCACGGCAATTGTGCAATTTGCAATAATTTATTTATCTTGCTTCTAATTGCACCTGTATTGTGTGTAATTCCTGAACATTTAAAGAGCGCATGGTTCTCTGTGGCCTCATTGTGATGCCTGACAGTGACTTTATTCACATTCCTATGGCCCTGCATTGTGTGCTAATGCGACCCATGATAAATTCAGCATGCCCGTTATCGAGTCATTCACAATTTAAACACAACTGCCTTCACAATGTTGTTACGATTGACCCCATGACAGGAAAGACAGACTCCTACACTGATTGGACGCAGACATACAGGCGTGTGCAATTATGATGGATGCCAAAGTCGGCAGCAATAGTTTATGCCCAGCCCATCAGAAAGAAATGCATTAACTTGGGACACACACAGTGATTAAAAGAGCAAAGTGAAAAGGTAAACTGAACTCTCTTTACTTTAGCAAACTACAAGATGGAAGCACCACTTAGAGATTCAGATTTTCAGAATCTTAATCCTCTTAAACCTCAGATGCTGTTGCATACATATGCTGATATTGCTATGGTTACCGTGCTTTCCCAGTTCCCCAAATGCATGTGACACAGGTGAGGGTAGAATACCACTGGAGATCAGGCAGGTAACCAGTCTGTCCAACTTGTACTTTTTCCACACCCGCCCCCCCATCCCACACACAATTAAGTGTGTGCCCCCACCCCCTATTAATTTCCTTTAGATGTTACCCCCGCACAATTCAGGTAACTGGACTCTTCCCTTCGGTCTGTTAGTGTAGATATGAACAGAGTCGTACAATAGGGCATTCATGATGCCTGCAATGCTACGCACCCCCACCCAGGCCATCTCTTTCTCTCGTTCTCGCCATCCCCCCCCCTTCCCCAGCTGCACTGGAACCCAGTCCAGCTTCAACCCCTTAAACCCCCTCTGCACGCACGCGCGCACGCACACACACACACCAAACCATCACCCAACTGACCACCCCCCCCATACAAAAAAAAGAAAACACAAAAGAATAGGAAATTCAGTGGTAGGAACACAAAGACAGGATTCATGGCTGGTCACAGACACTCAAGGAAAGAGGGGGACCCATTTAAGCATCGCGCAGCTGCACCAATTTATTAAAAAAATGGCAAGAAAGAAAGGACAGGTCAGCAGGGGTTATGGAATGCCAAATTATTTTTATTAACCCCTTGAGGATCTTCAGACATTGTAATGGGCTTTTAATTATGATTATACATTGCAATTCCAAAGGAATTTTCAGTTCGAGATAAGGATCATTATATGTCGCTTAGCAACAAATTTGCTGAGCCCATTCAAGCTTTGTTAGATATTGAATCAACATAAATATTAAATATTATATACATACAGTAATTCACATCTTGTAAACTGTGATTTCACATGTTTAAAACAGGGGTAACATTAGGGCAAAAGACAAGGCAGAATGGCATTATTATCAGTTAATTTCAGCTGTAGTGGGTGTCCATATACTCACAGCAGGGGCATCAAATGGAAATATTGTCCACCTGTCCATGGATTTCTAGTGGATTTACTATTTGGTGATGATGGTATTATTTTCTTTGGGCAGGTCTTTCCCACAATTATGATGAATCCTTCAAATTAATTCAAAGATTACTGTATGTCCTAGCTAGCTACAGTTGAGTCTATTAGACACAATCTGGGCATATTTCACTCCAAGGCCTATTTGAGCGATAGTTTAAAATGGTTTAACTGTTTAGGACTCAGGCTCTTAACATTTTAAACACAGTCCCCAAGTTTGCTACATTAAATCTCATCTGCTGTCACTACGCAAGCAAGCCTATGCAATTATGAATAATAGTGCACGTCTCATGCGTTTCCCAAAGTGGAATTTGACATTCTGATGAATAAATCCGCCCCATCTCTCCAAAAAATTATGAGATCATATTATGCAAAGTATGACCCAGCCATGAATTTCTGACCATTGACCTTTTTTCATCTCTCTAGTTTCTCTGCTATTCTCGCCCCTTCGTCAACATTCAGGAATCTGCAGAGGATTTTTTCTTCTCTGCCAACTACAGCTCAAAAGACAAAAGAACCTTCCACATCCCAGACAGAAATATTCAACGCACCCCCTCCCACCCTCTTTCTCTTCATCCTTCCATCTCTCCATCTCTCCCTCCTTCAGTTTTAGTGTCTTTCCATTTTGCCTTCCCTAAAACATATGTATGAATTTGTTACACGCTGCAAATATTTTTCCGTTCATGATGCAGCAACGTGCTAAAACCACGTCGTACCATGAAGTGGTCATGAACGAATCGTTGAGAAGGAGCTAAATAAAACAAAACGGAAAATCTGGCCTACCCTGCTCCACCTGGCTTGTGATTCCTAGACCCTACCGGTCACAAGACCTTCTCCACAGCCGTTAGCCACCCGGCCCCCATCCAATGACACCGAAAGCTACATCATCGCTGTCACATGCCAGGTTACGGACGACGGGAGGACATTTTCAGACACGAGAAAATAGCCTACCACGTGAATTTTTACTCACAACAGACCACTTCCATAGCAGCATAAACGGCCTTGTTTCCGACTATTGAAATACGTGACGTTTTCTTTGATTATGAGGGCGCGCATTGGACGCAATTGAGGAAATCTCCAATTCAAACATTTAAGAATACAATATTTCAGCAAACAATCCTCTTGATGAATCAAATTAAATTAAATAAGCGACCGAATTGCTCGCAGCTAAAACGAGCAATTTATTTATGTTTATTGGACAGAAACACAAAATAAATATTCAGTGCAATAAACTGACGTGATTGATATGGTTAACACTCACCCCTTCTTCTATTGATAAGAACATGGTATCTTTTCTGTACCATGTGTAGACAATTATAAAGATATCTTTCTCTATAAATGTATCCGAAGTAACATTAGCCTACTTTGTTAACTGAAATGAGAATAGAAAACTATTTCGAATTTTAAAAAATTCAATTTCATTTAGATATTAAAATCAGTAGCCTACTATTACCAATTCATACGATTAGGCTTCAGCTACAACCATATAAAATTATCAACCAATATTCAATTGCGATTCTTTCGACCTTTTTTAACAGTTTGTTCCTACATGTACTTTGTAAAGAAAAAGATATGATAGATTGATGCATCAAAAAAACTAACCACTTTCATGGACAAAAAAAATCGTTATGACTGTCCCATGATCCCATCACGTGCCCTTCCACCTTCAACAAAAGCAACAATTAACTTGCTGATTATTTTGAGCTGACCGCCAAAGATGCTAAATTAAACCGTCTGACCTAAGGCTACAAAACAGAACCAGCAAAAGAATTTGATTTTGAAGAACAAAACACCTGACAGCAAGACGTAAATTCACGTACGTTCACGTACGAAATGTATACCAATATGCGACCCAAACCTGTGTGTACGTGCATGATTAAGAAAACAACAGCATAAATAACTAATAATTGTGAACTTAAGTATTATGTTCATTATGTTGTCGGTTTGCCCTTCCAAAAATACAATAATAAAAATGTTAATTGTTTACAAAAACACCACTAATACTGCAATTATAATAGTAAGAGTAAATAAATAAATAATAATAATAATAATAATAATAATAATAATAATAATAATTATTATTATTATTATTATTTTGTCGTACCAAATAACCTAAACGCGTCAAATTTATAGCCAGATTTTGTGCGAATAGCCCATTTATTGAAATCAGTACAGTACCACACAAACTACGCTTTTTTTGTCATTCATTAATATAATTTCAATATATAATATAAATATGCTGTTGGTATCTAATTTTAGTCGCCTTTTCTTAATTACTTTTCTTGTATTGCTTTCCTTCTTTGGTATTTATGTACCGCAGTTTCTCCGTTTTATTAATAACTAACTTTAGGAAGCACGGCTAAATGGTGGGTTAATGTGTGCTGCCCTGCGTTGACCTCGTGAGTCTTTTATTCTTAAAATATAACTTCAAACAGAGACTATAAATAATACAAATTATGAAATAGTATTGTCCTTTTTTTAACATCTATTAAAAACACGAAATAACACGAAAAATAATATGCAATTGCATTTTATATGCAA
Organism: Conger conger; assembly: GCF_963514075.1. Taxonomy (NCBI): domain Eukaryota; kingdom Metazoa; phylum Chordata; class Actinopteri; order Anguilliformes; family Congridae; genus Conger; species Conger conger. The sequence goes on along the minus strand of NC_083775.1, from coordinate 10,484,038 downwards.
TTCAATACAACAGCTACGCACATTTTAATACCTATTTGAGCGACATGTATCAACATTTAACCAGAATATTAAATATTCAGTACAAGTAAAATATAGCCCACATCAATTATTTAATTCGATTAATTGATAAATCGCAGTAATAATATATGATTTACCATTAGGCATAACTTTAAAAAGAAATGCAAACGTTGTAAAGTAAGTTTACCTGGCCAGCTGACCGATTATGCTGAAAACCATTTGTTTCCTGGGTAAATAATCAACAGGTATATAACCACTTAATTACAGTCCAAAATAATACAGATTTTTATTTATTTATTGCCAATAGGACAAGATAATAATATTAATAATATAATAAATATTATATACTTCAAAAAAACGTAACAAACGTAATGTTACATTACGTCTACAGGACAGTTGATGCACTGTTACTAAATGTTTAATTCATACTTAATTCTAATTATAGGTACACATCATACATAAAATGTTGCCCTTGTATAAGGGATTAAATGACCTTTGACAACACAAAAACGTTTTAAGATCATTATTGATTTGAAAGGTAAATAAATGCATAAGTGCAGATTGCAAGTGTACACAAACAATTGTGGCAACAAAACCAAAGAATAGCACATTTCACATATTTCCAAAAAAGAAAATGTGTTCAAAGAATTATCGGCAACCAAATGTAGAGACCAGGTAGTCTGTAATTGGACTGTAACAGCTTTGTAACAGGCAGGAACAAAATTGAATTACTAAATGTTTTGCAGCCATGAGTGTTACGTTGGATGTTTCCTCTGTCTGTTACATCACACACACATTTACCCAGACCAACAGACACACACTGCTATCAGGTGCTACAATAAGGTAGATATTGTATCTCCTGTATCCCATCTGTGTGTGTGTTCACACCATGACGCTTCCTCAGTTATGGCAAGATACAGAACAATCTTTACAACCGCCTCCATTTGTTATTTATAGAGATACAGACTTGAACATTCATTCCAACACAGCGCACACTCACACACAGCCACCTTGCTGAAGTTAGTTTCCCACGATAAAACAATAGCGAGCAGCAAGCTCTCACACACACCCAAAGGAACTTGGATGTGAAAATACTTGGTCGAGAAAAATACTTAGTCCAGACAACTACAGTATAGGTTTTTCTAAATACCATTGTATTCTCTCACACATACACACAAGCACACAGGGACACAGAAACTCACTCTGAAGTTGAGGCCAGGCCAAATCTCGAGGTACCGGGCAGTCAATGGGGTACAAATTTTGCGTCCCCCACCCCCCAATAAGACAGAAGAGACACAAAAAAAAGCAGAGATCCATAAGTGTCCAGACGAGTGGTGGACTGTTTTTGTGTAAGTGTGCGTTTGCAGAGAGACAGAGAAAGAGAAGCACTAAAAAGACACACACACACACGTCTTTTTCTCTTTTCTGTTCTTTTTTTTTTTAAATACACAAAACTGCTTTTTGTTCCTCATTTTTTCATTTAAGGGGGGTAATGGAAGGGGGGTGTTCGTTTGATCACATGATTACAATTCACCTGAGGAAAAACAAAGGGGGCAAAGAGAGGAGAGAGGGAATGTGAGAGAGGGAACGAGAGAGAGAGAGAGAGACAGACAGAGAGATTCACTCATGGTAAGGATTCCCTTATCACAGTCAACATTCATGGATAATGGAAAAAAAGTGACTTTTTTGGGGAGGGAGAGAAAGTGAAAAGGAAAAACAAGGAGTTATTGTTGAGCGGAACAGTGTGTGTGTTTGTGTGCGTTTGGACCGTAATACAGTGTGCGCGTGTGTTTGTATGCATTTGAGCTGCAATATTCATCCCCATGGTTTCTGTATTTTCCTCAAATGCTATTTAATTTCAAATGTGTGACAGTGGATTGATGCAATTAAATGAAAAAAAAAAAAAAAAAAAACACCCATTAAATATTGCATTCTGAGGACACAAAATGGCAGGCGCTACGACTGCACCTTGGCCTTCAGCACTATGGTAATGCACAAAAGCAAATGGAGTATGAGAAATATGGTGTATTATTGCCAGATCCGGTGCAGCATGGTCTGCATGTGCCAGTGTTAATTCAACTCTAACAGAGCACATATGGTCAAAGAGCTGATTTAACACTGAACACTTTAACCCTTTAAATGAGCTGTACAGATCATTTGAGCAAAGAGAACTGTCTTAAGGTCATTACACCCAAAAGGTGAGCGAGTGAATTTGTACAGTCCACTATATGACCAAATTATATCATTATATATAATTTATGTATCCTTCAGCTTTCACCTTTCAGCTGATTAAAAAGCCATTTGTCACATTTAGATTTAATTAAAAAAATAAAAATAAAAATATTGCTTAAATTCAATGTTTATGACAGGATCTAGGCTATATGGCATATAAACAGAAAATCTGATTCGGCATGCAAAATATTGAATGCCTCTGTAGACCCAATTCGAATGGTGGAATGGGTCATAATCGTATGCCAGCCTGACCCAGAAAAGCAAGGCCAGTTCTCCTGGCTCCAGAACGGTTCTCACCAGGTACACCAGAGCAGGTTAAAGTAAGGGGCATCGTCACTACCCTCCCTCACCCCCTCACCTTTCTCGCCTCTCGTTGCCCTGGGGGGCAGAGGGTAGCGGGGGGGGGGGGGGGGGGGGGGGGGCAACAGAGCCACAGTGTTCACTCCGCAGCCAGTGGCTCAGGACATTACTTCAGAAACAGAAAAGACACTTCAAAGTGCTCGGTGTTGCCTAGACCGTCCACCCTACACTCCAAAAAAAATTATATATATATATTTACTTTTTTCTCTTTTTTTTTTTATTACGGACATTGGTCGCACACAATATTATTACATATATGTGACCTCAACTGAGGTCCCATATATTTGATAATACTGTGCAGGACCACTGTCCATAATTGTATTTTTATTTTTTGTGTGTACAACATTTACAGCACACTTCTGCCATTAAAGATGCAGTATGTGTTCATGAAGTTCATGTCTTTAACAAAGCAGTCCCTTACGGAGGAGACAAACAGAGTAGAACATTTACAAAGTAAATATGAGGGTTGAAGCTATAAATATTTAGCACTTTATAAAAGCCCCCCCAACACAGCACACTGTTTCACATGCCACTGTTTCTATTTATACAGCTATTTGCAGTAGCCAATCAGGCTTAGAACCCTGCTGAAGGGAACAGCAATGTCTCTGTTGGTAATCAAACCCTAAACCCACTAGCTCCAAGCCCAGTGCCACCGCTACACCACACGGCTGTAAAAATTACAAATAAAGTCGGAGCAATATTTTACGGAAGTTAAAGACACTCAACAGCTGATGTATGATTAGAATTGTTTTTGTTTTTTTGGGGGGGGTTTAAATCCAGGAATATGCATAACTTATCTTGCATTGAATGACCAATTAATTACAAAATCTGATAAAAATCTGTGGTTGTATTCATTTGTACATATATTAACATTGCTCTTGTTTTCTAAGTGCTTTTGTGAGTTTTACTGAGCTTACTAAGAAGCTTTTTTTATTGTGCTATTATGGCATCACCATTATTGCCATTTTAGCACTTTACAACAATTATCTGTCAAGGCCCTCTGGAGTTACAGATTCAATATCAATCTAGAGCTCGAAGACATTACTTTGAGAAGCTTGTTAATCATTAACACCACAGGCAACCAAGCTCTAATAAGCAAGTACTGAAAAACAGGGACTTATTTCAATGTGAGGACCCAGAGCACTCTGCAGATCGATCCAAGTTTGTAGCTCAGAGCCTGCTTATTGCGGTACTTTCAAGTGAGTGCTTTAAACGAAATGTCAAAAAACATGTACATGCACACAATGCACAGTGTAGTACACCTCGCCAACAGTACGCTTATGGTAAACCTCCTTCTTCAAGCTGGGGACTAAGGCAGTGATAGTGTGTGGATAAAACTGCTGCTCCAATACAGTCTGCATACAACTGGAGCACAATCCATACCATGCCGTGAAAAACAACCCCATGGCCGTGTGAACAACACTATTTTAAGCACTTATGCCTGTGGTTTATTTGTGCCTTTTCTCGAGGCACAGGATGTACCGCAAAGATCAAATCGACCTTCCCCTTAAAGAGATTTCATGTGAGAATGATCACACGCAATGAGGTGGACTGGAACAGATGTAGTCCCTGGGAGTGTTTTCAAAAGTTCTTCTTCTTGTTTTTGCCCATTACTGATTCAAATAAATAATAAAAATAAGTACGAAATAAAAGTAACTGAAACAATTCACAATAAGACTAACCTTTCAGAAATTAATAGATGAAAATGGACTCATATTTCAGGGAGATTGTATACAATATACCCCTAAAAAACAGAGGATTTACCCTATTGAGGTTATGAATATTATGTCAGCTTGCCAGCACTTTTAAGCTACCATTAATGTGCTACATGGCAGACAATTCATTTAGAAAGAGGCTCCATTTTTAATTAACTGAATTATAGACCGATTACTGACATTTGTGGGCTTTTGAAAGCTGGAATATCTGGTCAGTGAGGCTAAATAGTTAAGATATAAATCAAATGACAATGGCAAAACTGGAATCACATTAATAAACTTAAGGAAACATATATGGGCAATGTTAAACCTATTCTCAACAATAATAATTGACCAAGATATTTGTTGCAACATGCAACAGAGATAGTCAATCTCAATGTTTTTTTTGTTTTTTTTGTGATGGTTTCAAAAGATTGCTATCAGCTCACAGCTGAAGTATGTTCACATTCAAACCGAACCGAACTTCAGTCCAAGGCAGTCGTGTACACTTTGACCCGAACCAAACCAATAGAGAAGAGCAACAGATGTCCAACAGCTGCAACCCTGGGTCCAGGAATTTACGAAGAACACTGGATTACAGCACAAAACCCTAAATTACCCATTGCATTCATGGCATCATCAATATCATCACCACCACGCTACTGAAGGTCAAACCAGCCTACGCTGGTCAAGCTAGTTCAAGCTGCATTTTCAACACTTTTAGCAGGTTGCAGTAGGTCACCCAGCTGTTTACAAGCTGACCAGCTATAGTAAGCTAGTCTCCCATTTTGGCCACCATCTTACTCTACCAGTTTAACCAGCTTTAACCAGCTTTAATCAGACACAGACCTGCTCTGACCATCATAGAATCCTATAGAATTCTCAGCAATAATTAATAATTTCAGCAGAGCAACCTGTAGCTCCCCTATACTGCGAGATAAAATCCTCATACATCTGAAAATGTCCCAGAAATGGTCCGAGTAAGCGGTTAAGCAGCTCCGAATATGGATATTCAGAGGTTTTGTGCTAAGATGCTCAGATGGGACAACCATTTGTAATTTTGCAAATATAAAAATTCACCTTTGAATAACAGCTGAAGGACCATTTTAAAAACATACAAGAAATTAACAAGTTTATTCTTCTTCGCTCATACATCATCTAAGTGCACACAACATTCTGATGCAAAGTATTATTTGGGCAATATTGATTTATATAGACAAATAGATTTATTTGGATAGATGGGCAATTCCATATTAATCCCGCCCTCTTGCAAGAAAAAAAAAACAAAAAAAAAAACGGAATGACCGTCCAATCACCATCGTCGCCTCCGTGTAAGTTTCTGTTCCTTTAAGATTTTTTTCTTCAATTTTCTTTTCTTTTTTTCTTTCGCTCACACAACGGAGCTCTTTAAGCCCCGGCGCGCGACACAGAGCAGGCATTCATAGCGGGGCAGCGCGAGCGAGGGGGCTGGGGAGTGCGAGCGTCACATCGGGAAACTTGGGAACACACGGACTGTCGTGCTAAGCTGGCGACCTTTTTCTCGACAGAAGTAAGACGCTTATCACTCCTTTCTCTCTGTCTGTCTTTCTCTGAGTGTGTTATTAAATAGTAGACTGCTTAATGTCCATCTGATCATTACTGCAAATCAGGAACTACAGTTCTATTCAACCCAGTTAATGTTGAATTTTGATCGTCATTTATTATGATTTTCATGACGCAATAACGACTATGATGATGATCATTTATTATTCCTACTGAGCTATCCGTTTCAGAAATGTATGAGAACGAGTCTCATGTCTATTTTATTCTGAGATTGCTGTCGTTACACCGTTCTCTATCACGATAAGTTTACGACCGACACTTCGAAACTTTTGCGTTGTACTGCTCCCGGATATGCTACATTCCAATTACTTTCATGAGAGTGTTGCAATTTCCATTGAATTTGATTCCAATTTAATGAATTGTTGGATGCAATTTATGTAATAAGCGATAATTTTTCATAAGATATGCAGAATTAACTGACTGAAATAAGTAGCCTGTCTTCATTCGTAGCCTTTATGAAAAACCAGCAAATGAGTTCCTACGGTTTCAATTTATTATTTTTTTCCAACGGAGGTTGATTCGCTTTCAGCACACAAAACACAGCTTGGTAAAAACGAGAGATCATTCCAAAATGACAGCTTGTAATGTGTTGAACAGCCACTTAAATTTAGGTAAGTATGGGGAAATGGCTACATCAGACCTACAGTGGCGCCATTTCAAAAAGGTGATATAATTATTAATTTCAGTTTTGTGCTTGTCCAGGTAAGCCTGCGTAGGAAGAATTTCCTGAAATATTCGAGTTACACGAGTATTGAATCGGAGAAATCGCACTTTAATCGTGAAAGAAATGTTACTTTTCTTTTGCTGTGTTACAAAGCAAAATTAAAATAAATTGTTTGTTTTTAATTCAAGATATTAAACACAAAATCCTGAATGTTTTATGTAGCATCCACCCCTATAGCCTATGGAAATTGGGTCAAATGGTTAAATGTTCTTTTGAGGCCAAAGCAAATACGATTAACAGATGTCCAGATATGTTGGTTTTGAATACACTCGTATTCAAACTTTGTGAGGTATCACAACTGAGACGACATCAGATTAGTCAGGCTAGCATTAAGAACAAGGAACTGTCAGTGGAATTTTCTGAGGAAAAGTTGTTCCGTGACAAAAAAAAAAAACGTTCTAGAAAGATTGGAACGATAGAAGCTCCGAACGTTCGCAAGAACGCCGTTAAGTCCATTGTAACAAAATGGGAAAAATATGGAACAGCCCAATAGACAATAACAAGATCTGGCTGTCAAACCAAACTGAGTAAATGAACAAATAGGGCCGTTGTCAGAGAAATGACCAAGGGGCCAGCTACAACATTGGATTTCAGGGCTCATTGGCTGAAATGGGAGACACTTTTCGGTCAACATTTTCTTCAGCACTTCATTCGGCTTGAGTGAGATTGGCTAGATGTAATACACTTCTGAGTAAAGCCAAAAATAGCTCACCTGGAGTTTCCCAAGTCCTATGATAGACCTCGTAACCTTTTGGAAGAAGATTTGTTGTAGTGATGAGCTCTTTCACCTAAAAGCAGTGCAAATGTTTGGCCCAAAACAAGCACAGGTACTACAATCATTAAGCGTGCCCTGGCAGCATCATGTAATGAGCAGAGACTGGAAGAGCTTGTTGCAATCGACATTTTGTCAGTTATTTCTCTGCGGCATAAATGTGTGTTTTATTGTGGGTGAAGGCGAGAAATATATTTCAGTGCATTTAATTTTAAGGTGCAAGAGGGCACAATGTGAAAAGTTTCAAAGCAGGGTGAATTCTTCCGACATACGTTTATGTGTAGTTGAATTATCCTGGCCATTAGGATATGAACATGTAGCCTAGTTTACAGCTGTGCTACTATATGTATTGTTCTACATATTTTGTTGAGTTTTTTTTTTAAACAAAGTTTATGATCGCGCCATTCAAAATAGGCTATATTTGAACCATATTTTTAAACGGCTACCTGAACTATAATGCTCACCACGCTCCAAATAAATTGTTCACTGTCTATATCGTTTACTGATTTCGCATGAACCCAAACTATAAACAGGATGGAAAAAGATAATATATTTACTATCGCCGCATAGTATCGAGTAGCCTTTAAAAAAAAAAAAAAAAAACTATTTACAAAATTTCCTCGAGTACATACTTAGATAGGCAATTAATTTTATCGGTGAAAAGTGTGCTCTAGAGCTGAATTTACACCCTGCTGTGTAGTGGTTAATATGTTATGGTTAATATACAGATCAAATGTGTGCAATTAAGAATATGCTACTGAACTTCGAAAAGTTGGCCTACATTAAATGCGTAATTTGAGAAAGTCAATATTTTCTTAAACAAATTCCTTCATTTTCGACACAACTGAAAATATTCCAGACTGCTAAAAAACAATTAATCGTTTTATAATCGAGCATTTAACCTTCAAACAGCTATTAATTCCTTCTACTCTCTCCGTCTTACTTCAAATTAAGATACGCTTATGCAGAGTAAACACGAAAAAGCTGGATCCATTTATTTTTTGCGCCAGGAGCCTAAGCATTTTCATTTAGTTTTTTTATTAAGCGAGCAATAAACTGTTACTTTGTGCTTATTTCTTGGCATATACGTGGCATGCGTTACTCGAATTATTTTGTCTCCTGAAACGTAAACACCGCTTAGGCCTATAGGAAAATCAATGTTGTATTATTTAAGGTCGATCCGACTACGTAATTCGACTAAATTAATTAAACCGTGACGAATTAACGGTGAAAATTAATAAGTACTATATTATAGTGACCTATATATAGAAAATTGTTCCAAATATAGTTATATTGCTTAGGATCAATAGACAGACAGCGATTTGTGTCACTGAGGTTCAAGCTTAATTGACGCGCAGGCTGTAGAAAGCACGCTTTGTAGGCGCAGTGTGTTCATTGACAAAACGGAACGTGTCGGGGTCGAAACACAGAGGCGCTCTGTTCTGGAAACGCGGAGAACTGGAGTGCCTGCGCTGGACCAGGACCGTCGGTGAATTTCATGTTACATCATCCTACCACCCAGCTATCAAACTGTCAAATTACTCCTACAAACAAAAACACAATATTAACAGATTAAGAGATGTTATGCATGGGTTTAGGGTTTAATGGGTGAAATTAGTAACAGACAGTAACAACAAAAATCTAAAACTATGTAGGCTAATATGCCGCGACAGAAAGAAAATACAGGTACCAAGATACATATTTGTGCCAAAATAGTGGTCTATGTGCAAGCACGGCCCAGACAGAGCGGCTCTTCTAGCTGTGGCATGTTGCGGAAATACGCCTATGTTAACACGAGCGGATACCCAGCATGCCGCACCGTAGCCTATACACACCGTGCTGTTAAAGCTTTGATGTTAATTAAACGCTAATTTTGGTTCCGTATGACAAATCCCTCGTAGTCTGAGGTGCGGGGTTGTGACTCAGAGGCGAAGCAGTAATTTAACACAGGCCGCGGTCCACGGCTCGTGACTTGGCGAAAAGAACCAGAACATCCGAGAGTATTTGTGGTATGATGTGACCAGGTGCGTGGCATCCAATATCCAGTAGCCTACTACAGCTGATCCAGAGACGACGTGTGATGGGAGGATTGACAAGACAGTAGCTATAAGACTGGTAAACACCGACTATATAATAATATATATTTTTTTTACAATAAATGGCAACGCGTTAAATGTAGTGCCATGCAGCAGGGGCGTGGCCTCGCTTCTGTATGCCAATCTCTCCGTTCCAGGCTGTAATCAAGTCTAAATATGTATATTTGTGTTACTGCCGTTCACGCCCTCTCTTAATTAAAATGCCGGGTTCACGTCCACCGCGCAGCATAACCTTACTATGGACAAAACCCGACATTTTACCAACATACACACTCTCTGTCACTCTCTCACAAATACACACTGTCCAATTCACACACACGCAGACACACAGACCCACATGCGGTTTATATTTCCAGCGCCGGCTTCTGTTTATTTAAGAACTCTTGAGGTATAAAGCAAAGCCCTGTGTAGGTACAGACTCGTGCCATTCCAACACTTGCTCTCCGGGGAACTTGCAATAACTGCCAAGCCTTAAACAGTAGCTTGTTAGCGCGAACGAGGCTTGGGCTGCAATAACATAGAGGGGCCTGCGATGCTCTGGTGAATTGAGGCCGATCTGTGAATGGAGAAATAAAACATTCCGACACTCGTGCCGTTTTAAACATACCCCCTTATAGCATTATTTTGAGATTAGTCTTCCGAGTGCGTCATCCTAGGTCATCAATTTGATCATGTTGATGCGCCATCGTTATCACCCATTATGATTACCAAATATTAATATTAGATCAAAGACCTAAGATCCAAATTAATCTCTAATTCAGCCCCCCCCCCCCAAAAAAAAAGTGAAAAAGTGAAATTTGCTGCTTTGGCAACATCCTAGTACACACCTTTATGTGCGAATACATCTTTATGTATTTATTCAGGAATAAAAAAAAGTTGCAGAATGGTTCTTGGCTTGACACAAAATAGTTGTGTAGGCCTGTGTAAATATTCAGCTACTAATGGTTCTGCCATTACCATCCTTCACAACACTAAGCTGAGACTCAAACTGATTACATGGATCAATTCTACCAGGACAATTACATTACAGCCAGCAGATGTTCTGAGCCAGACTGACTTACACTGGAGGGGAAAATAAGCGCATTCACCTGATTTAAATGACAATCCTGGAGAAACGCCGTTCTAGCCTTTCGTTGCCCTGGGTGGGATGAGATTGTGGACTGGCTGATTGGAGGGGAGGGGGGGGGGGGCGGGCGGTGTGATTCAATTCTGTATCGGTTTGGCACCTCCCAGATGGATGCTGCCCTTGGCGCCTGGGCCTATGCCTAGATCCTGCCCTAGTCCTGGAGACTGGTCTGTTGCAAATAATAGCATACATTAAGAGTTGAATAGGTTTTTAATTTGACTTTTCCTTTTAATGTTCCTTTCTTACTTTTAAGGTGTGTGATTGGAGACATTTCAACTACGGACATTGGAAGAGGACATTTCGCTGGAATTTCAAGACGGAGGAGTGGCTTGTGTGAGAGAGGCATAGCCAGAGCCAAGGTAACTTTCCTGGGGACTGCGCTTCTCCGTATGGAGAGAACATCGGCGTGGACTGTTCACAGAATTCCGTAACGGAGACGAAGGGCTTCAGCTGAAACGAACTGGGAGTTTATATAAGCTGGACCGTACAACGAAAATGTCACATTAAAAGTGTAGAAAAATAAATAATCCACTGCTGCCCATTAGGAAGGGACGGGGAGGGGCCAAGCTGTGACTGACACAGCCACAGGCGTATGTATGAATCATTCATCAAAATAAGTTAACCTGCAGTTTTCACGCTTTTGTTTCTTCACTTACCTGTGGAAGGGGCTATATTAAAAAAAAAAAAAAAAAAAAAAAAAAAAAAAAAAAAAAATTTCATCAAATACAATTCAAGAGGAGAATCAGAGAAATGTCAGGAGAGGAGCAGAGCTTGTCTGAAGTGGAGATGAGTCCGGGGGGCTCGGACGACGGCCGTTCGCTGTCGCCGGGACACTCGTCCGGGGCGGCGGGGGGGCGGGACTCGCCTCTGGCCGGGCCGCCGGGGCAGGTGTCCGGAATGGGCGAGGAGGCGGGCGGGGCCGCCGGCGGCATAGCGGTGAAGTCGGACGACGAGGACGAGCGTTTCCCCATCGGCATCCGCGAGGCGGTCAGCCAGGTGCTCAACGGCTACGACTGGACCCTGGTGCCCATGCCCGTCCGCGTCAACTCGGGCAACAAGAGCAAGCCCCACGTGAAGAGGCCCATGAACGCCTTCATGGTGTGGGCGCAGGCCGCGCGCCGAAAGCTGGCCGACCAGTACCCGCACCTGCATAACGCGGAGCTCAGCAAGACCCTGGGCAAACTCTGGAGGTAAGAAGTCACTCCTGCGGTTAGGAAATCAGTCCATCTTATTGTCTGTTTGTTTTTATGACTCCAATGCAGAAATGACTCCAATGCAGTGTCTCTTCATTTTTGTAAATGAAAACCTCCCACCTGGTGACGCATGAGGATATAGGCTTGCGTCATGGGCAAACTAACCTGTGGCTTGTTTTGTCTTTGATGACCGTTTTTATTAATCATTCGGTTAGCACTGTGCCGAGTCACCTTCTTCACCATGAAGTCAGAAGCAACTTAATAAAATAAATCCTCAGGTTGTCTAAGGAAGACAGATTATTTGTTTACATCATTGCCCGTTGTCGTTTTTGACTGCATGTCTGTGAAAAAGGAGAACCCAAAATAGTTTGGGGTGAAATCCTTTGAAAAGAATGCGCTCCAAAGACAGAAATTAAGCTTCTGGTTTTAATGGTAGTGCTGGCATCAGTGTCTGAAGTGGTAAATTGTGATATTGTGATATATATATATATAGTAGAAATCTGGCATATGATTCAACGCTGAGACGACCCACATTCCAAATGCAAATCAGATTCATGCATTCATGTTTAATAAAGCATGGCAGTGCGGAATTGTAACGGCATAGTATGCGGTGTGAACTTCATGATCGGTCGCCATAGTGAGTCAGCAAATTACTACTGCATAGACTACACAGCGAGTCCTTCTCTAGCAAACGAAGGGCTTAACGTCGAGCTCTTGCATGATTGTGCATATTTCTGACCTTCAGTTACATATATTTGTACAACTGTCTTCACATTTTATAATTCAGTTATGTTGCGTGGAAAGTTCCTTCGTGGCAAAGCCCGAAGTTCTCATTTAAGCAGTGATCGCACTGTCCAATGAATTAACATTAATCTAAAAGTTATACGACAGTACATACCCTTGCACTGGAATTATGTTTACAGAGTAGCTGTAGCTCGTATTTACTAATATACAGTCATATACACACATTTATTGAACAAGTTCTAAATTACAGAACAGGGTTATGTCGAAAATAGTTTAAAGTAGACTATAGTATGGATGCATACATTTCCCTCACTATTATCATTGCAGATTAAACTAGTTAGAGTATAAACCTTACAGCAATAATTGTTCATTTTTCTAAAATAAAATTTTTCACACTATCTAGTTCAGCCATTCCCCCTTCCTCCATTTATTTTTCAATCTGTGAATTGAAAGTGTCACTCGGTGGAAAAGTCATAGAACATAGTGCGGTGTGCTGAAAGTTGACCTGTTCATCAGTTATTACACAGTGAAAAAGAGCCCCGAATTGGCAGCCCCTTCATTTGCCTCCAAACGCCATCGATTCAGGTACACTGAAATGGACCTGCATGCGTCACTCCGCCTAGATCTTACGTAACCATCCCCGATTCGCGCTCACTCGCATTCAGTCGCGGGCTGTGCTTCAAGGCTAAACGGCTCCGTGCATTCTGCTGCCTCCCTTATTGGTCAGGCACCTCAGCCGACGGCCAATTCGCCGGAAACTCCGCCAAATCCTCTCCATTGTCACAACACAACACGACACAACACAACATAAGGTAATGGCAAGAACAGGCCATTCAGCCTAGCAAAGCTCGCCTTTTCCCGCCCCCTTAAGTGTACGTACTGTCCAGTTTGCCTAACATAGTATCCAACACTGCATCAAGCCCGGTCTTGGTAACAGCCCCCCCCCCCCCCCTGTCCATGTCGCAGGCTCCTGAACGAGAACGACAAGCGGCCGTTCATCGAGGAGGCGGAGCGGCTGCGGAAGCAGCACAAGAAGGACTACCCCGAGTACAAGTACCAGCCGCGCCGCCGCAAGAACGGCAAGCCCGGCTCGGGCTCCGAGGCCGACGGCCACTCCGAGGGGGAGGTCAGCCACAGCCAGGCGCACTTCAAGAGCCTGCATCTGGACGTGGGCCACGCCGGGGCGGCCGGGTCGCCGCTGGCCGACGGACACCACCCGCACGCCCACCCGCACCCCGCAGGTGAGCCCCTGGCCGACGGACACCACCCACACCCCCACCCACACCCCCACCTGCACCCCGCAGGTGAGCCGCTGGCCGACAGACATCCACACCCCCACCCAAACCCACACCCACACCCGCACCCTGCAGGTGAGCCACTGGCCGACGGACACCACCCGCAACTGTAAGCCCAAAGCTGCTGGAGGCAATGTACAAGTACCAGTAACATAAACTCACCATGCTCACTTCCACTAGAGGTTAATGTCCGTTCAATGGTAGTTTTTCTCCTGAGGAATGTGGTTTATGAGTATGGTTGCTTACTGACTATCCCAGACACTAAAATAGAGAAAATGACAAATAACTGCACAACGTCCCTGTGTTAGCTCACGGTGGTTGGCATTTTTTATTTTTACTTTTTTCAGATGATGGTCCAAACACCTATTCAATCTGTTATGCCAGGTTTGTGGTCTCTCATTAGCAATCGCCATTACTATGTCACTGTATGATGGATTGCGTATGTGACTTTTTTTATGAGTTTTTATGAAACTTCATCATCATAAAAGGTGCACTTTTCGAAACATAGCGAGCTAACTTGGTGTTCGGAGCACGGTGAGTTTACGTTATCAAAATTTTGTGCTACCATGTGATCCATAAGCGAACAAAAATTGTTAGAGCAGAAAGAAAAACATTTTTTGCTGGCGTTTTCCATGACTGGAAAGCTAGTCTTTCCAGGACCAGAGGCAACCCAGCAGATGCTTCCCGCCCAAAGCCTCATCCAAAGCCTCTGTGAAAACCAGCACCAGGAGCAAATGGCAAATACGCCGGGTAACTCCAGGGCTAGCTCTTTTCACACGGCGAGCTGTGGGGCTCCAGCTACACCCAAGGCCCATGAGCCGAGATCACACAGGAAGGGGAGGGGTTTAGCCGCGCTCTCTTCCTGTCTGCTCTGCGCTCTGTTGTTTCTCTTCATTATTTCTAACGAGAATTGTGTCTCCTCGCAGGCCAGAGTCACAGTCCCCCGACTCCACCCACCACCCCAAAAACCGAGCTGCAGTCCGGGAAGTCCGTGGACGGGAAGAGAGACGGTGGAGGGGGGTCCCGCGGAGGGCTGGTGGGCGGAGGGGAGGGGGGATCCGGGTCCGGGACAGGAGGAAAGCCCCACATAGATTTTGGCAACATGGACATCGGCGAGATCAGCCACGAGGTGATGGCCAACATGGAGCCGTTCGACGTGAACGAGTTCGACCAGTACCTGCCGCCCAACGGGCACCCGGGCGGGGCGGGAGCGGCGGGGTCCTCCGCCTCGCCCTACGCCTACGGCATCTCCTCGGCCCTGGCGGCGGCCAGCGGACACTCCGCCACCTGGCTGTCCAAGCAGCCGTCGCACCAGTCCTCCACCCTGACCTCCGACGGCTCCAAGGCCCAGATCAAGAGCGAGGGCGGGGCGGGCGCCGGGGCCCACTTCTCGGAGACGCCCTCGGGCGGGGCGCACGTCACCTACACCCCGCTCAGCCTGCCCCATTACGGCTCGGCCTTCCCGGCGCTGGCCTCCAGGGCCCAGTTCGACTACGCCGAACACCAGCCCTCCAGCTCCTACTACAGCCACCCCGGCCAGCCCGCCGGCCTCTACTCCGCCTTCTCCTACATGGGCCCCGCGCAGCGGCCCCTGTACACCGCCATCGCCGACCCCGCCAGCGTGCCACAGTCTCACAGCCCGCCTCACTGGGAACAGCCCGTCTACACCACCCTGTCCCGCCCCTGAGGCAGGTTGAGCCTCACTTCAGAGTCCCAGATTTTGGGGGGGGGGGGGGTTGAGGTTGGGTCGTGGGATGTCGTGCCTCAGCGTGGATGAAACATGCGTAACAGTCCCGTTTTGGGAGACAGACTGGGAGGTGTTAAAAGAGTTCTACGGTACAAAGCTTGAAGGGTTTTTAGGTCAATATGGTGCAACCCGTGACCCTTGTCCATGTGGAGCAGAGGCTTGCCGTCCTGTGAATCTTCTCGGCGAAAGGGGAGTATGAAAAAACAAGACAAAAATTTTTTGAAATTGAGCATGAGCAATAATTAAGAAAGGATGGTCTTCCATCATATCGTCAGACAGGAAGAAAGAGGAAATCACAGGAGCATGTTGTGATGTTTAAAGAAAGATTCAGCACATCTTCGCCTGCCTACACATTGTGTGTAGCAATATTATTCCCAATATCTTCTAGTGCCACAGGTTATGTACTTACAGTACGGGTGAATCCTCAATTAGAAATATATTTATAAATACCGGTATGTTTTTGTCAGAACAGTGACAGTAGTAAACACCACCAAAAATGTGTTGAGGCCAAAAAACAAACAGAAATTACTTTTCAGTAAATACAGCACAAGATGTTTTCTACAGATATTAGCACAAGGTAGTTTGAAATGAAATAAACACATTTTTCCATGTATTCATATTGCACCGGATATGTTGTACATAAATATGTTGCAATTTGATGGATATACATTTCCCAGCACCAACATCAGACTTCAGTGTTAACTGCTGGTTTCCTAGCAATACGCATTGTTTGAGGAAGGAAATTCAAAGGTTACAAAAATTAATACATTCATGAATTGTTATATATAAATAATTATTTTCTATTAACCAAAATGAAGGCTATTTTTTTGTTACCATAAAACAATATATCACTATTGTTGTCATCAATGTTGTTATTATTATTATTATTATTATTATTACTATTATTATCACCCTTGTCATCTGTGTTGTTTTTGTTGTTGCCATTATTACACTGAAAAGCCTGCGTCACTGCCCTTTTGGAAATATTTTTGATTGACTTTTGAAATGTACATATTTAGTGTAAAGTATTTGCTCTTTAGCCTTTTTCAGCAGCTTTCGTGCAAACTTCAAAGAACCATATTCTGTATCTCGAAAGGTAGTCCGCCCGGGTGCCAGGTATAATATGAACCGGATGCACAAGTTCCTGAGCGAGTGGGTCAGCCAGCATTTAAGTGCCTTTTGGTGCCAAGTGGTGCCAGGTATACATTTTGTGTGTTGTACCACATGCCTTAACAATTCACATACATCTCCTCAGCATTAGCAGCCCGCGAGTACTGCGTCTCTGACCTGTGCACATTTACACAGCCATTAGCGTGCCAGTTTCACAGGGCTTACCGTAGTTCCTGCCAAAATCCACATTACGATTTTCGTATTCATCGACAAGCGGCTCGTTTTAGGGATTGCCAAGCGTTGTTTCTCACTGTACGTACAGAATACGAAGCTTATGACAGAGATTATAATGTAATCGGTTGGGAAATGCACTCCGCGACACGCCGTGACTTGCCTTGTGTATCGGTCTCGGAGCGGGAAAAGTGGAATACCGCAGGTTCCCACTATCTCACAGCGACTCTGGACTCAAATCTGGGAAGCTTCCTCTCCCACCACAGGCCTGCCCCCCCCCCCCCCCACAATGTGAAGCACACCATGAAATATTCATCATCGTTCAAACGCATGTGATTTATACACAGTATACCTTTTTATAATAAGAGCCTTCCATCATTCTATTAATTTAAACAATTTCTATGTTACCTTGTTAAAAATATGCTTGCTTTCCTGTCCAGCCATGTTTTGGATATATATTTTTTTGGCATCGTAGTTTGCAGATTTTTTTTTATATTGTAGTTGCGTTTCCAACTTATATTACTTTAGTCCATTTTTACAACAGAAAATGTAAGACCTGCTACCATTGTTAAAATTTGTATTGTTAAATATTAAAAATACTGTAATTATTTATATTTGCTGATACTGTGTTCTTACCCCCTGTCCTCTGACATGTTGCAAACACTTGACTGTTGTTTTTGTTCTTAATTTACTTTCATGGTTACTGTTGTCAGCGGAAACCAAACCAGCTGTAGATATCAGCATGATTGAGACCCGCATGACATGGTGGCTAATTAACTTCTCTCAGACTAAATAAATACATTTCTGTTTTCACAGATGCGTGCTTTTGCAAATATATATCCCATTGGTATTAATCACCTGCAGCTCTGCCGTGATGTGCAGGTGACACATACAGTGCATATGCAGGTGACCCATACTAACAGAAAAAGCAGGGTGCCTCACTCCATTAAGGTGCTTCTTAAAGACAGGCTGTGCTGAATGGTTAAAGACATCACAGTTTCAGGTGCAAGATGTGCGAGTCAGCCTGTAGAACTTGCTGATGGGACTCGATCAGCTTCTTTCCAGCAGGTGGATGGGTTTGACAGTCAGGGTCCCTTGGGATTACAACTACATGTGGGGGGGGGGGAGGGGGGAGGAAGTGTAATCTGTCAAATGTGAGCCACAGCAATACCAGGATATCACTTCAGGATAAGTTTTAAAACTGGATCCACATCCAGATGCAACCTGCTCGAGCACTCATCTGGGGAGCGATACAGATTAACCCAGGGGTGTCAAACTGAATTCCCAGGGGGCCGCCGTGTCTGCAGGTTGTTGGGGCTTCCTTACAATCAATCAGCTGTCAATCAAGGCCTTGTGTGGATTCTTTAGCCAATCAATGACTTGAATGAACCACGGGTGCCGAGAACATCCCAAAAACCAGCAGACACTGCGGCCCTCCAGGACTGGAGTTTGATACCTGTGGATTAACCCATCCTCTCCCGGGAGTGATGAAGGTCAACCAATCCTCTTCCTCTGGAGGTGAAGAGGACCATCCCCCTCCTGACGCCATTTGATATGTCGGGAACAGGTGCACAGGCAAATGCACTGCAGCATGATTTGAACTCAAAATGTAGTGCATATGCAACGCATTATCACGCATTGCGAGATGAAGAGCTTGCACAAGACTCAAACCGCGCAGTAAACTAATTAGTGCTACAGGACACTGCCAACCTGCAGGCCATAGCAGTCTTAGCTCCGGTTTAATTCAGCAGACCGTCAAAGGCTGAGAGCAGCAGCAAATGACCTTTAATGAAAATCCCACATGCACCTAGGCATACGTGTGTGTCCTAATGTCTGTGTGTATGTGCATGCGTGTGTGCACCTGCGTGCGTGTACTTGTGTGTATGCGCATGTGTGTGCCTGCGTGTACATGTGTGGGTGCCTGCAGGCATGTACTTGTGTGTATGTGCACGTGTGTGTGTGTGTATGTGTGTGCCTGTGTGTGTGCGTATGTGTGTGTGTATGTGCATGTGCGTGTGTGCCTGCGTGTGTATGTACTTGTGTGTGTGTGTATGTGCACGTGTGTGTGTGTGTGTGCCTGCGTGTGTGCGTGTGCATGTGTGTGTGCGTGTGTGCATGCGTGTGTGCATGCGCGCGGTGGGTTAAGCCAGCCTCTAATTCCCCCTTTAATCGGCTGTGTGATACTTTGGTCAGACAAAGAGACCCATTGAGCTACGGAATGAGGAGGAGGGAAGGGGGCAGAGTGAGGGAGAATGATGGTGAGAGAGAGTGAGAGAGAGAGTGTGTGAGTGTGTGTGTGTGTGTGTGAGGGATAGAAAGAGCGAGAGCTGGGGAGAGTGAGAGAGAGAGAGACAGAGAGACAGAGAGACAGAGAGAGAGAGAGAGAGAGAGAGAGAGAGAGAGAGAGAGAGAGAGAGAGAGAGAGAGAGAGAGAGCCATGCTCAAAATTGCACTGGCCTGTAGCTTTTGCAGGGACACAAAGGGACTTTCATACACACAGCCCCCCCCCCACACTCATTAGATTTAGGCTGTAATGGGATTAAGACATTCCCAAACTGTGGAGGGAGAGAGAACGGGGGGGAGAGAGGGGGAAATATGGATGCGCAGAGGGAGGAAGACGTATGGAGCAGAAGGGATGTGACATCATACTCTCAGTCCGAAGGAGGATAGAGGGCAGACTGGAAGAGTAAGGAAGAGAGGATAGACGTAAATTAATCTGTGCAGGTCAGATAAGAGCAGGTGAACAAGTATGCAGGTGTGCCACGCCCATCAGTTTACGAAAGAAATCTACAGATTTTTTTACAATTCAATTAAGTTTCCATTTCATGTCCTGGTCCAAACCATTTATTCTATAGAGCCATTCTACTGTTCCCCTACAGCAGAGGTGTCCAGTCTTATCTGAGAAGGGCCGGCTTTAGTTCAGCACAAAGACTATTTATCAAGTTTTTGGCTGAAGACAATGAGTGAATTAGTTGTCATAGTGATGGGCTAAGACAAAATCTGCACCCACACCAGCCCTTTTGGGATAAGATCGGACACCCCTCTACAGTATCCCTGCTTAATGAGCACAGGTGTGTTTGTGTGTATCTCCTTACCTGCAGTGGGGCTGTGCCAGCAGTACCTGCATACCACTGATTATGAAAGGCAGAAATATTTTAACTTTTCCAAGCGCCAACTAGGCCACGGTGCACCCCTCTCTCCCCTCCCCTTCCCCCCCCCATCACCTGTCTTCCTTCCCCTGACTCTGTCCCGGGCAGGAATGCAACAGGACCCAAAAACACCAGGGCCTTGGGTATCAGTGTCACCTGCACAAAACCGCTCTCAATCAGGGGAGTGGCTCCCTCCCTCTCCCTGGCTTTGGGCAGGGTTCCCCTGTTGTCATGGAGACGGAACCCACTTCCTCCCAGCGCACAATGGGTTGCCTTTGTTCGTGTGCCGGCGAGTACGAGAGGTGTGACTTGTGTCTGCGGGAGAGGCCGTGTAGTGTGCACAGTCTGGCGTACGTGACAACCCATCCGCAGAAGGGAAGACCAGGAGGAGACTCCACACCATAGCTCTTTCTGAGGCCGCAGCAAAGGCTGTGCACGTGCGAGAGGATAATATTTCATGTGCTTGGCAACATGTCTGAGGGAAGGGAGTTTGGAATAAAACGACCAACATTTGAAAAAGCAATGTTGAACAAAAAACCAAAAACAAAAAGAAAGTTTGGCTTTTGGTGGCATTTGTAATGGGTGGGGCGACCACCAACCCCTGCGCCCCATGGCACCTATATTCACCCTGCCCATACCTCAGCTTGACAGCATTTTCCATGCAAGATTTACCCAACTAGTGTTTCTAGATAGTTTTTTCTGCCACGCGTTTCATGTCACTCTGCCCATTGCTGAACATTACGGTATGACAGCCATCCAGAAAAACATGTTGGAACCACATATTCCACTGCTATAAATGAATTCATTTAACAAATATGAGCACGTATAACATACCTGGCTCACCCCTGCAAACCCTCGCTCAGCATTCTGCAATTATTCAAAAACAAGTTGATGTTGATCATTGGACCAAAGACTTAAATAGATTTTGAGAAGAGGCCTTTTAAAATAAATAAAAAATGTATCTTAATCATGCTGGTTTTGCTTAATGCTTTAAGATCACATATGCCAGGGATCATCACCTGTCCCTAGAATCCAAATTCGGCCCTGGCTCTTAAGGTAATTAGTGCTACCGATTGCCCAGACTTCACATCGGACTCCCAGGTAAAGGGAAACCAGCAGTTTTCTGCCCTGGAGAACCGCAAATTGCTGATCCCCGACATATGTTCTTAACTGAACATTCTGATGTGGACATAACAATCATTAGTGGTAATTGAAAGCAATGCAGTTCTGGAACACAGGCTTTAAAAAAACTAACAAAAAGCAAACAAACAATCAAACAACAAAAAATAACTCCTCAAATGGTTAAAATGTCATATTATTGGGTTATTAGGCCTACTCCTTAAAGGTTGGATTGACACAAGCTTTTGTCTTGTTGAAGCCAGAAGGAAAAAAACATTTAAAAAAAAAAACTCATACTGATAGAGCCAAATTCATTTTCAAGTTGACTGATGTTTGTATTCCGTAATGAACCCCACATGTAAACATATATAAAACCTGCACAGAAGTGCAGCCTAATATTCAGGATGTAGGCCTATACGACTACCTATCAACTGGGGAAACGGATGAAATAATGTGGCTAACATTAACGTATGCTTAATAAGAGGACACAATATAGCTATATCTAACGTTAGCCAGTACCAACTACAACAGTATGATTAAAAGGTATACAGTTCAAAGCACAGTACAACAGAGAAAACACACCCGGTCAAATAAAACTCAGCTGACCATTTGGGTGGCGGCACGAGGACACGATTTTGCCTTCAACACTTAGGCCACAGTTGCTAAAGTACTATTGAATACTTGTCAAGACACTTCAATTTAACTAGGATATCAAAATTACTGCAAACACATTGATACCATCATAGTAATATTGCGCTGATGACTTACCTCATATTAATTAAAGAACAAGGAGATGAATCCATGAAATTATATTTCATTGTAATGTCTGCGCGGTGCGCTCTTCTGGCAAACCTGTCCCTTGGTTCAGTGTCGTGTTTGGAGCGAAATCATCATCCTAATGAGTCTGAGATGAAGATACCATTACTGACTTTCGCCTAATCTATTTAAAAATGCAACATGGCTTGTTAGCCAATATCGCGAATGGCGGTAGCTATGTTGTTTACCTCTTTATTCGTCTGCTTTAACGTTAGTGAACTGGTGGCACTGGAAACACGAGCACTCACACCAAAAGTTTAAAGAGGGGACTGTAGTGTATGTTGACGGCAAACAAATGTTTTTACAACTCTTTGATATGCAGTCCTCCCATTTTAAAAACCGGGTTTAGTGGATGCCAAGACTGGGTCCCATGTGAAACGTTGAGACTGAAGCTAAGCTCAATATTGGCCCCAAACTCAATATCTGCGCATGCTTATATACCGATTCTCCCATGTCTGGCTTAAAGTGGTAGGCACAGTAACGTAAATGGGAAATTGACTGCTTTTATCCAAAGCGCTTTCCAGTTGATATCTCTTATTCTCACATCAACGGCCATTTGCTGCCAAGCAAGGTACCTATCAGTTCGTTGGGAACAATTGAGGATTAGGTGTCTTACTCAGAGACACTTCGAAACACCGAGGGCGGGGGTATCGAACCGGTAACCTTCCGACTGCCAGACGAAGGAAGAAATATACAATATTTTATTCTAGATAGGCTATCTATATTTTCCACCCACAATATTTATAGTGATATAAATACATACAAAACCTGATAGAATATTGAATTATGTCAGAAGGGGCAGAACCCGACTGCCCTCTAGTGGCCGCCTCCAGTGCAAACAGTCGTGTGTGGAGGACTGAGAGTTAAAGAATGGGGGAAACGCAGTCACACACATTCCATCAGTCAGGAATCACGCCGCAGGCATCAGCGTGAGTCAGTATTTTGGCCTCGAATGGATAGTTTTGTACAAATGGCGCAAACAGAGCGACACCACGAAAGAATGAACGAATAAATAAATAAATACAGCAACGCTACATGTATCATCTCTGAAGTGCATATTTGTAATTCGTCAAGGTTTGCATTGTGGTTCTTAGCAGATTAAACACTAATTCTTGTTTTCAGCATGATTAGAAACTATAAAAGGTTTCCAACGGAGTAAGCCAGGGACATCTGAAGAAGGTGAGTGATTGGTTTTATCCTATTGTATACACCTGAGCATTGTATTCTGTCACCTGCCTTTAAATTGTCTCATAACAATTAACATGTTATGCATGCTGAATTTTCTGTGGGCTACGGTCTCATACGGTCACTAATTCTCAGGTTATGGAGATGAAATAACATACTTTTTGCACTGGCAGGACCCATGTATTTTGTTCAATAAACACATTAATATAAGCCAATGACTTGCATATTAAACACTAAAGTCTGTGCTTTGATGAGAGAAGCTGTACAATCACACAGTACTGGGGTGGCCTGTAGCGTAGTGGTTAAGGTAAACGACTGGGACATGCAAGGTCTGTGGTTCTAATCCCGGTGTAGCCAGTCCTGCTTAGTCTAATCAACTGTACGTCGCTCTGGATAAGAGCGTCTGCCAAATGCCAATAATGTAATGTAATGTACTGGGGTGGCGCAAGAGGACCATGTGGCCTGTCAACTTCCCAAATTCCCAATCAACATTTCTTAATATGATCCATCTAAATCACCCTCTAGTTTGAGTCTGCAAGCTGACATGCCAATGAGGAAATGGCATTGTGATGATGAAGTTTAACAGTTTAACACAAAGCTTATTATAATAAGCAGGGGTCCCTGAAAGAGTGGAATGGGGCCAAGATTTAGAAATGAAAGCTCATTGGGTCAGAGATTATGGGGATTCTTTGCCAGATGTACATAGGCATACTCCCCTGTGCAGGCCAGTATTGAGCAACAGGTCATTACCCTTTACGCTAGTCATCTGATGAGACACAGGAAACGTGACAGTAGTAATAAATAATACATTTGTGGATGCACTCAACAAGTTCAGAATTTAAATGTTCAGTATTAGATCAACTCAGTGCATGAGCAAGTCTGACAGGATATAAACTATTAGAAGTGAATTAACATTGAGCATTTGACTGCGTATAAATGGACAAGGGAAGCAGACATTAAGCGACATAGCACACCATAAATTTTCTTTTCAGGGAAAAAAAACAAAAACCCCCAACTCTTTATTTTTCATTATCCAACACATTATAGTTTATACATAAGTGGTCTTGAACCAATTGTAAATGTGATTTCTGAGTTGTGAACAAGTGTAGAGTGTACAGACCTGGGTCAGAACTTTAAATGTGTAACAAAAAGGGCCCTCGATCTTTGCATGAAAAAACATTACCCAACATTTCAGGATAAAATCCAATTTTAAAAATGTCATCTAATAAAATGTGTAATCAAATAAAAAAAATAAAATAAATAAAAGTCCGAAGAAGCATGCTATTTAAACCCTGTTCACAAACCAAATAATTGTGGTGTGCAAAGTGTTGTTATTTCAAGGGCAGGATAAGTTTTCTTCCCAGGACTACAACACCCTCTTGTGGACAGTGCCTGCAATAACAACTCACAGCTCTACAAAATGACCGCCAGATACAGGAGCCACACACCACAGAAGTACAGCGGTACTCGCCTATATATTCAAACGGGACCGTTATTCTATGGTTCATTAAATGGATATGAGCGTTTGGGTCAGTCAGCCGGGTCTCTCCAGAGGGTCTTGTCAGTGCTGTGGTTTGATTGAACATCTGAGCAGTTCATTGTATGGATATGAGCTTTGGGTCAGTCAGCCGGGACTCTCCAGTGGGTCTTGTCAGTACTGCTGTTTGATTGAACGTCTGAGCAGTTCATTGTATGGATAAGAGCTTTTGGGTCAGTCAGCCGGGTCTCTCCAGTGGGTCTTGTCAGTACTGCTGTTTGATTGAACATCAGAGCAGTTCATTGTATGGATAAGAGCGTTTGAGTCAATCAGCCGGGACTCTCCAGTGGGTCTGTCAGTGCAGCGCTTTGATTGAACATCTGAGCAGGCTTCAGTGTCCGTGGCGGTACTGGTGTGTGCCAGTTCAGGCGGGACTGGTTTAGTCAGTGATGATAAGCTCATCACAGCCCCAGTCTTCGTAACTCCCATCAGGTAGGTACCTTCTGATGATGATGGGAATCTTCCTGCTCCTGCAAAAGCATTGATGACATGGTCACGCGCACGCACACACACACAGACACACAGACACACAGACACACAGACACACAGACACACAGACACAGGAGCAGCATGCCGATATAGACGCACAGCTCTAGACTTGAGCATGAGAAACCTGCATCAATCAGCAACAGTTATGACAGCTGGGTCCAAGTCACATGACCCTCACTGTGAATCAGAGAAATTAAGGAAAAATGCGTTACTGACTTCAGTTCCTTCATGGCAATTTGCAGAGGGTCCGTCTCTCCTTCCAACTCCACCATTACTGGGGCGCACATTCTGCCAAAGACAAAGGAAAAACAGATTCACATAAATATAGAGGAGAATGACACTCACTTTCCATAAAAGCATCCAATCATCTGTTATAACTCAACAGTACCCTTAAGATATGCAGGTAAAGATAGGCCTAACAGAAGAGTATTAAAAGCCGCAAGACGCAAGATTCTGGTTACAGATCCCATTCTGCCCATTCAGGCACACACACACACACACACACACACACACACACACACACACACACACACAGCGTGTACTCACGCTATCTGCAGAGCGCGGGTTCCTAGGACCCGCGCCCTCTCGTACTTGGTCATATAGGGGGTGGTGATTCTCTTCTGGTTCGGCTGCTGTCCTTCCCCCGCCGGCAGTATCTGCACGTTCTCCTGGTCTTCCTGAGAAGGGGGCGACGAAAATTAGACACGGTGAGGTGAAGGAAGAGAAAAAGAGGACGGGGGCAGGAAGAAGACAAGGCAGAGTTAAGTACACACAGTGGAATGCAGAGATGCCGAAAACAAGTCTTCTGAAAGAACTCACGTCTTCTACGTTTTCCAAGTCGTCCAATCCTTCATCTTCTTCACCATCATCGAAATCTCCGTCATCGAAACTGAGGGAGTCAGAGCAAGGACAAAATATCACGACAGCCGTCACTAACGATGACGGCAAGTTTCAGATAGCGGATCACTTGTGACTGGTTAATATTGCGAATCACAAAAAACACCCCACAGTTTTAATCAATCGCATTTGAGAACAACACTAGTAACAACGAATTAATACTTAACTAACGTTAGGTAGCCCAAAGTTACATGTTTGAATTGGGAACCTGTGGTTTCAACTATCCAAAAAGATGTTTTGTCTGTTGTCCATGCCGTGACACAACACCCGAAACGGAAAATATAAACTTAAGCTGACCCCATACAGGTTGGTTACCGCTAGCTAGTAAGGTAACGTCAGTTGATAAACAATAAAATCCACCCATGTCATAAAATAGCCAGATGTTTTCTAAATACGAAGGACAACGGCTAGCACAGAAAACAATAAACAGCTATCTAGCGGGGTAATTGGTGCGCATTCGCAACGAACGTGTGATTTGCTAGCTAACAAATAACGTAATTTGAATTTAAATAATTAAAATGGCGTGTAAGCGACTTACTTATCCTCATTGTCCGACATTTTTCCCCTGCTTCTGGTTGTTTGTCCAGGTAATTCTAATTTCTTATTATGGGAAAATACTTTTAATCTTAAGCGCACATTCTGTATCGTACCATGCGCAGTTTCCACTATTTTGCTACCATCTACTTCCGGGGCCGGAGGTTAATACGGTCTTGTGTTTGTTACGGCAACAGTTCAGTGACTCGGGGCCAATTAAAAGTGTGGGAAACGATGCAGTACAATATTATTTGATTAAAACAAACACATTTTATTTCCGTTTGTTTCTAGCAGTATTCATCACTTCTGCAGAAGCACCTTAACACCCCTTGGGGTGTGACAGTCACATGCATGTATACATTCACAAAATGTGCACAAAAATAGGCTATGTAGTAATGGAATAAAACATAATTTGGATAATTATCTAATATTAAACTGAACAAGAGACAAAAGTACACAGTATAAAAAGTGATATAGATAAACCAAGAAAAACAACCGGGAGAGAATCATAGTATAAACACAGACCATTCTCTTCCTTTTTTAAAACATGCATTTCTCCATTTAATATATTTATAATTTAAAGACAGAGAGAGTACACTAAAGCGAAGTAAAACGGACATGATTTTAAAAGACAATGCTGCGGCGCATATCAAATGAAATAAATGTAGGCTACAGTAAAGATTCTTTACCATTGATTCACATTTCCAGTCTCATAAAATAAGTGCTAGCTTATTTCTTATTGTACATAATGTACACATTACATTACATTACATTACATTATTGGCATTTGGCAGACGCTCTTATCCAGAGCGACGTACAACAAAGTGCATACCCATAACCAGGGATAAGTTCGCTGAAAGACCCTAGAGGTAAGTACAATTTCAACTGCTACCTGTACAACAAAGATAAGGACAAGGGGCTTTTTTTTTTTTATTTTTTTTTTTTTTTTAAACAAACAAACAGACACAAAGCAAGTCACAGACGAATGTTCAATCACTCTACAGGTATGCAACCAGTAGAAGTGATTAACAGGTAATAGACAAACAACGTGGCTCAAGCCCTAACCCTTGCTGTTCAAATGAGCAATTTAAAAAAATCAACGTTACCGCGTCTAGAGGAAAACCCGCAGCGATACTAAACACCTGGTCAGAATGATACACATGGACACAAAGGCCAAGTGTGTAGATAGGCTACTGTCTGGCCTCATAATTACAACAATTTTAAGGAGTGAGTAGGCTAGTCTATGGAGATACCAACATGACCATGACCATATATCTCACAATAGTTTAACAGTACACACCTGAGAGCAAGGCAGTTGTCCCACCCACAAGGCAGATCAGACACTGTGCCGAGGGCCCCACCTTCTTGCCTTTCTTTGACAGATTGATGACTGTTCATGGCCACATGTGCCATCTGTCCAGTGTTTCAGAGGGGACAGAGTCCTCAAACATCTAGGGGTGGTTCTATGTTTGGCCTATGACCAATTCAAGCATGATGTGCTTTAGATACTTTCAATACATTTACTCACTGTATGTATGTTTAGAAACTAGTTTAAGGTAGTTCTAAATGTGATTAAAAAAATAAAAAAGGCACGACCGCACATAAATAAATAAATAAACATTTTTCCCTGAAGATGAACAAGGTTGAAACATTTAGTGTGCACCTATACTCCTGGTAAAAGATGACTTTCCAAGTGATCTTCAGCTGTAGCCCCCTTCTTTCCAGACATATGCAGTTATTGCAGTCTTGATGCATTACAGTTCAATTTCATTCTGATCATCCAGATCAGGCCAGCGCCAATTGACTAATTGGCCAGTGTCACCCAGTGAGGGGGATGCAGTCAGAGGGAGCTACCTTAATTGCAGCCCATAAGGTCAAACTGGACGGAACCACTAACACTAAGCCCCCTCACACTTCAGCTTTTGCTTGCATGAGGGCCCTTACTTTCACCCCCCTCCATCTTTTGGCTCAACATCTTCAACACTTTAATGGGCCAGAAGTTCACCGCCCTTCTTCCTCTGTCTGCTGGTTGAATCTGCACAGAAACAGATGAATGGACTGAAACAAGGGAGCAGAGATGGGAGAGAGAAATATGTCAATGGCAGAGTGGAGTATGGAGATAAAGGGGAGAAAATAAGAAAAAAAAAAACTAGATAAGTTAGGAATTCACTTTTACAGGCTGATTGATGAACATCACGCACGCACGCACGCACGCACGCACGCACGCACGCACGCACGCACGCACGCACGCACGCACACACGCACACACGCACACACGCACACACGCACACACGCACACACGCACACACGCACACACACACACACACACGTTACAGGGTGAGATAAATAAAAATAAAGAATAAAAAGAAAGGTGGGTAGAAAGAGGACTGACGGTCTCTCCATACTTTTTCTCTTGATCATGGCTGCAAGCAGCTTGTCCTCCACCACCTGCCTGAGACACAAAACCAACATTAAAAAGTATCACAGATTCTCTCCTCATAACACACAGTTTACTGACATCCACAGTAACAGAACAGCATAGTTCAGATCTGCTGAAAATAAAAGGGAAACAATCACCACCATTTAGGGAATTCACTGTTCTGTTGCAGAAGGACTTGATAAAACGAGAATATCCATCATCAGTTTTATCTACCCTCTCCTTATGAAATATATCTTGATGAGCTTATTATCCTCACAGCTTATTATCCTTGATTGATGGTTCATTACCTTTGATTGTCCTGGTCCATCCTGTTGATAATGTGGTCCCTCTCTTCAATAATGGTGACAAACTCTGCCATCAACTGCTGCTCTCTGATCCAATCAGCATTAATCCACTCCCTCTCTGAGAGAGAGAGAGAGAGAGAGAGAGAGAGAGAGAGAGAGAGAGAGAGAGAGAGAGAGAGAGAGAGAGAGAGAGAGAGAGAGAGAGAGAGATAGAGAGAGAGAGAGAGAGAGAGAGAGAGAGAGAGAGAGAGAGAGAGAGAGAGATAGAGAGAGAGTGCAAGAGAAGCAGCAAATGAGAATTCAGAGGACATAATCATTATTGCATGTTCATAATTCATAACCATTTTAGTTCAGATTGCAACTAGAAGCATGTTTTTGAATAAGGAAAAGGAAGCATCTCTGCAGGATTCACTGCAGGATCTCTGCAGTGAAAAAACAGCCACCATTGCACAGATGATCCTGACCCTGAGGCAGAGTGCTCTGTGCAAGTCATGGTTCACCCAACTCACCTGGTTTACTGAGAAGACACCTGAGCTCATCCTCCACATCTGCTTGCTTCTCCTCCAGATTCTGCTGCTTTTCCCTGTAAGAAATGCATCTGTTCATATACACAAACACACCCTGCACCCCCACATTCACAAACAGGCAACTTCACATGCATACGATACTGCAGGCTTGATACAAACACACATGCGTGCACACAAACATCCCCCACTCTCGTGCGCATTCCTCCAGGCAGAGTCATTTTCCATGTTCAAGAAAACACTCAACAGTAGAGGTACTGGAAACCTGAATGAATGACACATATTCTTTTGAGTCAGATAAAGAGACAATCAGATAACAAACACCATCTTAGCTTTGTCCATCCTTCCATTCAGGCCTTCATTACTGACGCAGACGGGTCACTCACGCGTAGACCAGCGCAGCCTCCCAGCGCACCATCATATGCTTCTGGTGAATGAGACTGAACCAGTCCGCCAGCAGCATCTCCTCCTGCTCATCTGAAAAAAACAAAAACAAATGAACAGCCTGCTAAGAGCTCACTCTTCCAGCACAAATACTTGAAGCACCTGTTCTCTTCAGCTCTTCCATATAATGGTTACATGCTGGTTGAGATGTTGCTGTGTAAGCTAGGTTGTTCCCTAACAAGTCTTACACAGTAAAATTCTCTTGATCCATGAAAGTCTTATCAGGAGAAGGGGAAACCACTGATACATAACAGACACTCTTATCCACAACTGGGCTTCAGGCATTTCAGTCACAGTTTCTTGATTAGTGTAAGGTCTGATGTCATTCAAATGCAAACCTCACCATCAATGTTAAAGAAATTGGGTTACATGTATTGTGTGACATTTGAACAAATGCAAGGCCATTAACACAGCACTGCAAACACAGCAGTCCTGCTCAGCAGACATGGCTTGCATCTCTCAGGCCTACTGCCAGTACATATCCGTTCTTAAAGCCACTGTATTTGAGGTAGGTTTAGGATAGATGTAAAACCAAAATTTGCTAAAGATGCTGTAGCTGTTATTGGGACACCTGGCTAAATAGAGGAAAATAATTTACTAACCGTTCTGGCAGACTCTCAGATTCCTCTGCAGTTCCACTCCTCTCAGCTCCAGCAGGTTGAGATGGTGCTCCAGCTCCCTCATCTGCAAATGGATGTCCTCCAGGGACGAATGCATCTGCAGAGGGAGGGGCATGGTCAGGGTCAGATTGGGCATCGAGAGGGGCAGGAGTTCTCTTGGTGGGCTGCTGGCACTACCATTGGCTGCTAGGCGACTGATGCTGCCATTGGCCACTATATCATCTCTATGTGTATCAGTTTATCAAATGAAACCCCTAGAATTCTTTACAGGTATATTAATATATTTTCTAGAATATACATTTAATTCTGAAGTAGAAAAAAAAAAAAAAGAGCCCCCATTCCAAAAGGCTTAATGGGCTGCGGCTTCGTAGGACTACATCATCACTTTCCAGAAAGATTCCACAAACTTACCAGATTGTTTTAAAGAAAATGTTAGTTGTGTGTGGATTTATTATATTTTGGATTAGAGTTGTATCGTGCCATCATGCCCAGAGTGGCAGCAGTTGTGTGTGGCATAATGGAGATCACTTCAAAACATGCAAGGTAATTTCTTCTGACTTTTTGGCTAAACAGACAGGTTTTACATTTAAGTCACTATTTCTGCCTACCTTGCTTTGAGAGTGGGGCAGTGCCAATGTGGAAGCATCCAGTTTGCTGAGAGCAGACAGGGAAACAGGGATTGGTGAGTGGCTTGGGATTGGTAAAATACCAGGGTCTGAGAGAGATTCAGGGATTGATAAAACACTGGGGTCTGCTAGGGAACCAGAATTTGATGATGGGTTTAGGATTGGTAAAATGCTGGGGATTGAAAGGGAATCAGGAATTGATCGGGAATCAGGGATTGATGAGGGGCTTGAGATAGATAAAATGCCTGGGTCTGTTAGGGAATCAGGGACTGACAGGGAACTGAGAATTGATGAGGGGGCTGCGATTGATAAAGCACCAAGTTCTGAGAGGGAATCGGGGACTGAACGGGTACCAGAATTAGATGATGGAAAGCTACTGCATAGGGAATCAGGAACTGACAGGGAATTGAGGATTGATGATGGGTCTGGAATTGGTAACATGTTGGAGACTGATAGGGAATCAGGAACTGACAGGGAATTGGGGATAGATGACGGGTCTGGCATTGGTAAAATGTTTTGGATTGAGGAGGGTATTGGGATTGATAAAGCATCAGGGTCTGTTCGGGAATCAGTGGTTGATGAGGGGCCCAGGATTGGTAAGGTAATACAGTCTGGTAGGGAATCGGGAATTGATAGGGAATTGAGGATTGATGACGGCTTTGAGATTGATGAAGCAACAGGGACTGAGAGTGAATCAAGGAATGACAGGGAACCAGAATTTGATGATTGTATGCTACTGGGGTCTGATACGGTATCAGGAACTGACAGGGAATTGAGGATTGATGATGGGTCTGGAATTGGTAAAATGTTGGAGACTGATAGGGAATCAGGAACTGACAGGGAATTGAGGATTGATGATGGGTCTGGAATTGGTAACATGTTGGAGACTGATAGGGAATCAGGAACTGACTGGGAATTGGGGATTGATGACGGCTTTGAGATTGATGAAGCGACAGGGACTGAGAGGGAATCAAGGAATGACAGGGAACCAGAATTTGATGATCGTATGCTACTGGGGTCTGATATAGTATCAGGAACTGACAGGGAATTGAAGATTGATGATGAGTCAGGAATTGATAAAATGTTGGGGACTGATAGGGAATCAGGAACTGACAGGGAATTGAGGATTGATGATGGGTCTGGAATTGGTAACATGTTGGAGACTGATAGGGAATCAGGAACTGACTGGGAATTGAGGATTGATGACGGCTTTGAGATTGATGAAGCGACAGGGACTGAGAGGGAATCAAGGAATGACAGGGAACCAGAATTTGATGATTGTATGCTACTGGGGTCTGATATGGTACCAGGAACTGACAGGGAATTGAGGATTGATGATGAGTCAGGAATTGATAAAATGTTGGAGACTGATAGGGAATCAGGAACTGACAGGGAATTGAGGACTGATGATGGGCTTGGGGTTGGTAAAATGTTGGGGACTGATAGGGAATCAGGAACTGACTGGGAATTGAGGATTGATGATGGGTCTGGAATTGGTAAAATGTTTTGGATTGAGGAGGGCATTGGGATTGATAAAGCATCAGGGTCTGTTAGGGAATCAGTGGTTGATGAGGGCCCCAGGATTGGTAAGGTCATGCAGTCTGGTAGGGAATCGGGAATTGAAAGGGAATTGAGAATTGATGATAAGTCAGGAATTGGTAACATGTTGGAGACTGATAGGGAATCAGGAACTGACCGGGAATTGAGGATTGATGAGTCAGGAATTGATAAAATGTTGGGGACTGATAGGGAATCAGGAACTGACTGGGAATTGGGGATAGATGATTGGTCTGGCATTGGTAAAATGTTTTGGATTGAGGAGGGCATTGGGATTGATAAAGCATCAGGGTCTGTTAGGGAATCAGTGGTTGATGAGGGCCCCAGGATTGGTAAGGTCGTGCAGTCTGGTAGGGAATCGGGAATTGACAGGGAATTGAGAATTGATGATGAGTCAGGAATTGGTAACATGTTGGAGACTGATAGGGAATCAGGAACTGACAGGGAATTGAGGACTGATGATGGGCTTGGGGTTGGTAAAATGTTGGGGACTGATAGGGAATCAGGAACTGACAGGGAATTGAGGATTGATGAGTGAGGAATTGATAAAATGTTGGGGACTGATAGGGAATCAGGAACTGACTGGGAATTGGGGATAGATGATTGGTCTGGCATTGGTAAAATGTTTTGGATTGAGGAGGGCATTGGGATTGATAAAGCATCAGGGTCTGTTAGGGAATCAGTGGTTGATGAGGGCCCCAGGATTGGTAAGGTCGTGCAGTCTGGTAGGGAATCGGGAATTGACAGGGAATTGAGAATTGATGATAAGTCAGGAATTGGTAACATGTTGGAGACTGATAGGGAATCAGGAACTGACAGGGAATTGAGGACTGATGATGGGCTTGGGGTTGGTAAAATGTTGGGGACTGATAGGGAATCAGGAACTGACTGGGAATTGAGGATTGATGATGGGTCTGGAATTGGTAAAATGTTTTGGATTGAGGAGGGCATTGGGATTGATAAAGCATCAGGGTCTGTTAGGGAATCAGTGGTTGATGAGGGCCCCAGGATTGGTAAGGTCGTGCAGTCTGGTAGGGAATCGGGAATTGACAGGGAATTGAGAATTGATGATGAGTCAGGAATTGGTAACATGTTGGAGACTGATAGGGAATCAGGAACTGACAGGGAATTGAGGATTGATGAGTCAGGAATTGATAAAATGTTTGGGACTGATAGGGAATCAGGAACTGACTGGGAATTGGGGATAGATGACTGGTCTGGCATTGGTAAAATGTTTTGGATTGAGGAGGGCATTGGAATTGATAAAGCATCAGGGTCTGTTAGGGAATCAGTGGTTGAGGAGGGGCCCAGGATTGGTAAGGTAGTGCAGTCTGGTAGGGAATCGGGAATTGACAGGGAATTGAGGATTGATGATGAGTCAGGAATTGATAAAATGTTGGGGACTGATAGAGAATCTGGAACTGACAGGGAATTGGGGATAGATGACGGGTCTGGCATTGGTAAAATGTTGGGGACTGATAAAGAATCTGGAACTGACAGGGAATTGAGGATTGATGTTGAGTCAGGAATTGATAACATGTTGGAGACTGATAGGGAATCAGGAACTGACAGGGAATTGAGGATTGAGGATGGGTCTGGAATTGGTAACATGTTGGAGACTGATAGGGAATCAGGAACTGACAGGGAATTGAGGACTGATGATGGGCTTGGGGTTGGTAAAATGTTGGGGACTGATAGGGAATCAGGAACTGACTGGGAATTGAGGATTGATGATGGGTCTGGAATTGGTAAAATGTTTTGGATTGAGGAGGGCATTGGGATTGATAAAGCATCAGGGTCTGTTAGGGAATCAGTGGTTGATGAGGGCCCCAGGATTGGTAAGGTCATGCAGTCTGGTAGGGAATCGGGAATTGACAGGGAATTGAGAATTGATGATGAGTCAGGAATTGGTAACATGTTGGAGACTGATAGGAAATCAGGAACTGACAGGGAATTGAGGACTGATGATGGGCTTGGGGTTGGTAAAATGTTGGGGACTGATAGGGAATCAGGAACTGACTGGGAATTGGGGATAGATGACTGGTCTGGCATTGGTAAAATGTTTTGGATTGAGGAGGGCATTGGAATTGATAAAGCATCAGGGTCTGTTAGGGAATCAGTGGTTGATGAGGGGCCCAGGATTGGTAAGGTAGTGCAGTCTGGTAGGGAATCGGGAATTGACAGGGAATTGAGGATTGATGATGAGTCAGGAATTGATAAAATGTTGGGGACTGATAGAGAATCTGGAACTGACAGGGAACTGGGGATAGATGACGGGTCTGGCATTGGGAAAATGTTGGGGACTGATAGAGAATCTGGAACTGACAGGGAATTGAGGATTGATGTTGAGTCAGGAATTGATAACATGTTGGAGACTGATAGGGAATCAGGAACTGACAGAGAATTGAGGATTGAGGATGGGTCTGGAATTGGTAACATGTTGGAGACTGATAGGGAATCAGGAACTGACAGGGAATTGAGGATTGAGGATGGGTCTGGAATTGGTAACATGTTGGGGACTGATAGGGAATCAGGAACTGACAGGGAATTGAGGATTGATGATGGGTCTGGAATTGGTAAAATGTTTTGGATTGAGGAGGGCATTGGGATTGATAAAGCATCAGGGTCTGTTAGGGAATCAGTGGTTGATGAGGGCCCCAGGATTGGTAAGGTCATGCAGTCTGGTAGGGAATCGGGAATTGACAGAGAATTGAGAATTGATGATGAGTCAGGAATTGGTAACATGTTGGAGACTGATAGGGAATCAGGAACTGACAGGGAATTGAGGACTGATGATGGGCTTGGGGTTGGTAAAATGTTGGGGACTGATAAGGAATCAGGAACTGACTGGGAATTGAGGATTGATGATGGGTCTGGAATTGGTAAAATGTTTTGGATTGAAGAGGGCATTGGGATTGATAAAGCATCAGGGTCTGTTAGGGAATCAGTGGTTGATGAGGGCCCCAGGATTGGTAATGTCATGCAGTCTGGTAGGGAATCGGGAATTGACAGGGAATTGAGAATTGATGATGAGTCAGGAATTGGTAACATGTTGGAGACTGATAGGGAATCAGGAACTGACAGGGAATTGAGGACTGATGATGAGTCAGGAATTGATAAAATGTTAGGGACTGATAGGGAATCAGGAACTGACTGGGAATTGGGGATAGATGACTGGTCTGGCATTGGTAAAATGTTTTGGATTGAGGAGGGCATTGGAATTGATAAAGCATCAGGGTCTGTTAGGGAATCTGTGGTTGATGAGGGCCCCAGGATTGGTAAGGTTGTGCAGTCTGGTAGGGAATCGGGAATTGACAGGGAATTGAGAATTGATGATGAGTCAGGAATTGGTAACATGTTGGGGACTGATAGGGAATCAGGAACTGACAGGGAATTGAGGATTGATGATGAGTCAGGAATTGATAAAATGTTGGGGACTGATAGGGAATCAGGAACTGACAGGGAATTGAGGATTGATGATGAGTCAGGAATTGATAAAATGTTGGGGACAGATAGGGAATCAGGAACTGACAGGGAATTGAGGATTGATGATGGGTCTGGAATTGGTAAAATGTTTTGGATTGAGGAGGGCATTGGAATTGATAAAGCATCAGGGTCTGTTCGGGAATCAGTGGTTGATGAGGGGCCCAGGATTGTTAAGGTAGTGCGATCTGGTAGGGAATCGGGAATTGATAGGGAATTGAGGATTGATGACGGCTTTGAGATTGATGAAGCGACAGGGACTGAGAGGGAATCAAGGAATGACAGGGAACCAGAATCTGATGATTGTATGCTACTGGGGTCTGATATGGTATCAGGAACTGACAGGGAATTGAGGATTGACGATGAGTTTGGGATTGGTAAAATTCTGGGACCTGATGGGGAATTAGGGATCGAGGGAGGGCTTGCAGTTGGGGACTGGTTGGGGACTGAGAGGGAGTTTGGAATGGATGAGACATTGGGCATTGATAGGTTGCTGGAAATTGGAGAGTTGGGGGGTGATGGGAGAGTTGAAGGGGGAGGTGTTGCATTAAACCAATCACTACCAATGTCCTGTGAGTCCTCTGGAGTTGAGCTGATGCTGGCTAATGAGGGTGGCAGGGGGGCACCAGAGGGAGGTTCTTGCTTGTAACTGGGGGAAGAGTAAGCACTCCCACTGAGGGCTGGCTGAGACACACTCCTGGGAAGTGGGTGAGACGGGCTAACGGGGAGGTGCACGGGAGTACGAAGATTATCTGCACTAATAGCAGCTGAGGTCGAGAGAGAGGAGGTTTTAGAGATAGGGAGGGCTGGAGAGTCAAAGCAGGTAATGAGGAAAGTGAAGGGGAAGAGAAGGAGAGGGGAGAGAGTAAAATAAAACATAATTCAATGCACAACGATAAAATGCTTATATCAATCACAATTTTGAAAAATTCCAATGTGCCCTCCATAATGTTTGTTTGGGAGAAAGACCCATTATGTCTTGATTTGTCTCTTATTTGCCACAATTTTAGATTTGGAATCACACAAACATGTGGTTAAAGTACACATTCTGATATTTTATTAAAGTGTATTTTTATACATTTCGGTTTCACCACGTAGAAATTACAGCAGTATTTGTATACAGTCCCCCTATTTCAGGACCCCATAATGTTTGGGACACATGGCTTCACATGCGTTTGTAATTGCTCGGGTGTGTTTTATTGCCTTAATGCAGGTATAAGAGAATTCTCAGCACCTAGTCTTTACTCTCGTCTTTCGATCATCTGGAAACAATTACTGCTGTTTATCAACATGAGGACCAAAGTTGTGGCAATGAAAGCCAAAGAAGCCATTATAATACTGAGAACCAATAGAGAATAAAACAGTTAGAGACATTGGCCAAACCTTAGGCTTACCAAAAGTAACTGGAAATTAAGAAAGAGAGCACTTGCTTTTTTACATAAAGCTCAATTGGTTTGTCTCAGCTGTTCCATTTAATCCTATTACAAAATGACTTTTAAAGAGCTCAAAGATGAATCATGAGGAAAAAACAAAACAGAGAACCCAGCCAGTGTCCTTTCATATTGTCCCAGGATGCTCAAATGAGTATGAATGAGCACATCTTGTCATGATCTCTCTAAAGAGACTGCAACTTCTGTGCAACTGGCCGGCTGCTCTGAGTCCATCTGTGGGACAGGGTATCATTGATGAATGCGAATGACTTGTTCTTCAGACTACAGAACAACTTTTTATTAGAATTCATGACTATCAATGCAAGCCAAGAAAAAGAGGTCAGCCAATGGTGCAGTAGTTGCAGTCATGTCAGTGGCAATTTGTGAAAATTAATATTGTTTTTGGTAATACTCATTTGAGAATCCCGGGGCAACACAAAAGGAACTTCCTTGGCTTCTCAATTTAGTTTTTTTTCCTTATGATCCATCATTGAGCTCACTGAAAGTTGGTGAGACAAACCAACTGAGTGGCATCACAACCAAGATGGCGGCACTCTAGTCGAGTAGCTGCAAATAAAAAGTAGCAAATACAGGTAGGTTTCAGATTTGAATCTTATCGAAGGTAAAAAGCAAGTGTACCAGAGTTACATTACAGAGGGTCATTTCAGGAATAGTGTGAAATGAAAAGCAGATTTTTTCAGTGCCGACACACTAACCTGTGGGAGAGGGCTGTGAAACCCCACATTCTGGTCTCTTCTTAGGTTTCCTACTGCTTGGACTGGCTGCATTAACTGCTTGACGACCTGTGCTGGGTGAATCATGTCGAGTAACTACGTTGGCTGGATGACCCACACAGGCAGCGTGGGATTGGCTAATTCTTTTGGCCACTGGTCCACCAGTGCTGGCAGTACTCACTGCCCGAGAGATCCCATACCAGGGGTGGTTGGTCACTATACTGGGTTGTGCTGAGGTCCTAACTTGGCTTGCTTCCTGTACAGACTCTTCATCCGTATTTGTAGCCTCAAAAGGGTCGGTGGAGATGGCCAGCCTGGATCCACGGCCCCAGAGGCAGGGCACCGAGCCATAGCGGGTGGCCGGTGGGGCGGGGGGCAGTCTTCTCCATGGGCCCGGCTCCACCAGGTCCATCCAGGGAGGATCTCTGCGTCTGTGGGTTCCACTGGCCCAACCAGAACCGAGACAGGGACAGAAGGACACAGGTGCACAATTGGAGAGAAAGAGATGAGGAGATTAAATCAATGGACTGGGCCAGGCAGAGAAGGCTACTATGACCCCTCTCTCTCCCACCAGTTTCATAATGGCAAAAACCAGTAAATAACCACAGGATTGAAAGACATTAATTTTAGTCTACCTGTATGATTGCTGAAATGTAGGCAGATGGTCATTTAAAACACAATTGTGCATTTTATTATAATTGATTTTTTCACTAACACTATAACTATTGACAAAGAGTAGAGTAAGAGTTCCAGTTCCCCTCCGATCATGCAACCTGCATCTTTTACATCTAATGCTTGTTTCATCCCCACTGTAATTTGTATTTTCTTCCCTAAGCACTGTACATTATCTAACAGGAAAATAATGTTCGCTGTCTGATTGGAGTATCATGAACCACTATACCCAAAAGGAAACACTCCATTTGCATTTTTACCGATTCATTTTCCTTTTTTCAGAAACCCGCTGACGATTCTCACCTCCCTGAGGGGAGAAGTCTTTCTCGGGGGGCAGGATGGATTCTGCTCACAGGACCTGGATTACCTGGCACACCTGCACAGAGACCAGAAATGTAGCAGGCCATGTTTCTAATCTAACACAATGATAATCAGCAGTTTGATTTGTGAGGAATATGGACAGAAGCTAGAAATGGAAGTCATTGAAACACTGCCGAACTGACTCACCAATGGCTGTGGCGTCGTCTGTTACTTTTGAGGAGTGGGTCCGGGGTTCCAGGACCAGGGCAGAGGGGGAATCCGTGGCCTGGGGTGCAGGCAATGACTGGCCCCCGCTTCCAAAATCCTGGACAGGCACAGGAAGGAGGCTGCTGTTGAAGGAGATTCCGGTTTGCTTCTTTGCTTCAACTTCCTCCTGCTGGCCCCGCCCTTCGCTGTGTTCATCAAGACTGGGAGCAAGGAGCGGCTTCTGTTTAACTTCCTCTTCCTCGTTTTCAATCGCTTTGCATTCTCCCTTTTTCCTCTCTCCATCCTTCATCTCACTCCTCTCATCCCCTTCCCTCACCTTTCTGCTTCCATGCATTTCTCCCTCTCCATCCTCCCTTTCTGCGATTCCATCTCTCTCTCTGCATTCTTCACCTTCCCTCTCTCCACTCTCCTCCTCTCTGCCATCATTCCTCTGTCCATCTTTTTCCAGTAGTTCTGCCTCTCTGGCAGAGTCAGAGCTGATCAATGTTTCCACAGGGACCAAGACCTGGGAAGGAGTCTTATCCTGGCTCTTTGCAGTAGGTGGAGTCTCAGATTTTGTTGTCCCGCCTCCTAGCATCATCATTGGTCCCACCGGTCTGCTGAAGTCTGGGCAGCTGGTGTGATTGGGTGAGGGTGCCCACCTCGCTTCCTGCTTTATGAGTGCCTGGCAACAGAGTACAGGGAGGAGAGAAGGAAAATGGAGGGAAGAGTTACACTGTTGCCTCACAGCAAAAAGGTACTGCGTTCAAGCCCTGCCCTGGCCTTTCTGTGTGGAGTTGGGTACTCATTAGCACATGTTGATTAATGTGCACTGTCCCTGATAAATCAAAATAACTATTCACGCAAAATTAGCTGAATTCTTGTTTGTGAATTATTCTCCTCCCCCCCAAACATTTGTGCGTACTTGCGCTCCAATTTACATTCTGTCCATAATTCCACACAATGTGAGTGAGACTTATTGCTCAGGACTTTGTAATACTGGGAGATACACATAACTGCTTGGGCACTTTCATGGACACCAACAGGGAGGATGCCCATCTCTGGCTCTGCCCTCTCAAACGTGGAGAAAAGATAGAGGGGCATACACACAGCAGTATACATGATACATGCCATGCCTACACCTTCTCGACTTGACTTTTGCTTGTATTTCCATTTTTACCAAAGGTCACTTTCAGCACATTAAAATGCAACCGATCTGAAGTTTGAGGAAACAAAACTCAGGAAACAAATCTGTTTGGCCACTAACTGTTCCAAGCATATCAGATTAATCAATGGCCAGAAGGCAATCTACTTTTTCAAGGTCAATTACAAAGTAATTGCTATAGATATAAAAATGTCCTTTTGTATTTCAAGCTAAACAATGTCGTGGTTGGAAATGGTCAGAGTTTGGAAAAATAGTCTATGCACATGCACATAAGACCTGCAAATAAACATCACCAGTACAGTTCATAAATAAGTCACAAGAGTTCTTTATGGCTCAACTCTTTATGAATCAGTCTATGAATGTTTTTTTTATTTCTTAAAGACAGCCTTAGTATTCAAAATGAAACATGATTTGAGCTGCAGTCATTTGTTACTGTGCTGCTCAAGCCAGTGTGGCTGGCCAGATAACAGCTTCAATACTGAGCCAAAATACAGAACACTTAAAAAAAAACCAAAAAAACCCCACAGAATTTCTTCAATTTAACAGCTCTCTCAAGTTTCTCTTTGGTTTTTGGAAGACTAAAAATTCTGAAAAATAAAGATCTGTGTGTAATATTAATGTAAATTCCAGAGCTGTTGCTGTACACGCCTAGAGGTTAACTGGAAGACACGGATGCTATATTATATATTTTAATATTATTCAAAAATGTATCAACTACTGCATAACACAATCCACACAATTGCAGTATGCTTCACTGATAAAAGCTATATTACACCAAGACTTCAGTGATTTTCAGAATGTCAGTAAACGGTAAGAATCCTGTAAGAACTGAAGTACATTAGCTTCCCTTTTTTAAGTGCTGCTACCGACAGAGATGGCTAACAGCCTGGAGTAGTAACTGAAGTGCAGAACATCACATATGTAGAAGTTTAACCTTACCTTTCCAAATTTCCTCTTCCAGAATGAAAAAGCCATGCAGAGCCCTGCACTGGGCCCTCTACATTTCTCTCCACAAAGGTTCCAAATGCAGATTGTACTAAACACATGTCCTGCTATATTTACATGAAGTCAACCTGGACCTGATATACCAAAACCAGTAATACCAGCTTCTGTGTCCGATGCAAATGTCCTGCCTGAGAAAAATATTCAATAACATATTCATAACATGCCCCATAAGTTTCCACAAAGCCCCATAAATCTACTCTTGAAGTAGAAAGACAATACATGAAGACTTTAACATGCATGCATGCACACACACGCACACGCACACGCACACACTAATTGGTCAGCATCAATATGAAAAACACCACACTATCTCCTATATTATAACGTCTAGCTCAAACCTGGGTTCAAAGAGTATTTGTTCATGTCCATGGTATACATTATGTTTTATTAATTTTCAAATTCACTTGTCTGATTTGCAGGTAATTTTGTTCAATTTCAATTTTGTGGCATTAAAAGTCCATCTTGGAATGAAGATGACATATTGACTTTAACTTTCATGCCAGCGCAATTTTCGCATTGCATTCAACTCCATTCCTCCAAAGCTTAAACCTATACTGCTACATTGAGCAAAAACTGATTTCCTGGTGTAATTTAAGCAAGTTTGCAAGACAGATTAACACTGAGTAAACCAGAAAAACAATTACTCTATTTGAAATCATGTTGCAATATTTTACTTTCTCAGCAATATAACCAAGACCAAACCAGTCAGATTAAAACTGTAAACTTAGTTGGACAGCTAGTCAAATAAATCACACCATCAGCTACCCTTACAAAATTATTTTCTGAATTTCTGGTTAGCTGAGAAGGATCAATTCAAGTCAATCCTCTTCATCCCCTGTGAGACATAAGGTCGCCACAAGTTCTTGTGGAGCAAGGCGTATCACTACTTATACTTTAGTATTCAGAAACAATTGACCTACGATGCATATGATGCAGACCTACTTGCAAATAACATTTGCAACTTCGAAGAAACCTTTTCTGAATGTCCCTTTTTAGTTTCAGTTTGTTCCTTGCTGAATCAAATCAGACGATAGAACCATTGAACGTTCTATTTACACACACACACACACACACGTTGTGAGTCCCAAAACATCACTTATGCCTGGCATGTCATTTTGCCTGCCATGGTAAATTCAAAACACAATTCCGTGAGGGAAAGATTCTCGAAAGATGAGCCCAAGTGCAACCGTCTCTGACCAGTATTTGTAACGTAGTTGCAGAGAAAATGCGTTACCCCCATTCTTTTTCAGGATAAAACGGGTTGTATAGTTTAGCAAGCAAAATGCAGTATTTTACACTTTGTAAGATCCATAATATGCCTAGACATAGATTACATTACATTACATTGGCAGACACTCTTATCCAGAGCGACCTACTACAGAGTGCAAAGTGCATACCCTAGATTAGAAAAAATTATACAAAATGCA
Source organism: Conger conger (assembly GCF_963514075.1). NCBI lineage: Eukaryota > Metazoa > Chordata > Actinopteri > Anguilliformes > Congridae > Conger > Conger conger. The sequence continues at coordinate 10,440,450 of NC_083775.1, read as the reverse complement.
AATTTATTTGCTGATATTGTCCTCAAATTTGAAAGGGCATTTGTCCAGTGTTGTGACTTGGCTCCATTGTCTTTCTAAGTGCACCAGCCACAGCTAGCATAATCTGTATCCAGTCAAATACAGACCTCTCAAAAGGCTTGAGCCCCTGCCCTTTTGCCCTCAGAGACAAAAAGTGCCATTTTTTAGCTGTTGTTAGACAATTTAAAAGTACTCTGCTCTCGATGTTATCTTCGTCATGCACAACTTACTCATTTGCAATACATTTCTGAAGCAGGTACTTGCGCGTGCGTGTGTGTGCATGCATGTTTATTAATATAATACTGTGGTTTCTTTTCATCTCCGTGTGATGTTCAAAAATATGTTACTAAAATTTATTTACACATTTATAAAATATATGCAGTGTAACAAAATGATACAGAACATGAAAACAGAAGGAAGATTTGAGACTCCAAATTCAGGGGGCTTATGTGTCAAGCATATCAGGAATAATGTGCTTCAGTGGAATTTAAACTGATCCCATATTATGAACAACTTGAGTCCTCAGTTTTAACATTCTGCTCACAAATGCACAAGATATTCCACACAATTACGTAGAATACCATTGCCATTGAATTCAATATCTAAAAACAGTTATGCTGCGTGGATGCAGGTGCAACATGTCCCCCGTAAATTTCTCTTCATATTTATCATTTTCTCTGCAGACAAAGCGACGAACCCATTAAACAGAGACACGGACTGGGATAGCATCCATGCCTTCTGTGACCAGCTCAACAATAAACTGGAGGGCTAAGGAGTAGCCGTCTACTACAGCATGGAAGGAATTCTGACAGCAGACATTTGAAAACAAGTTATTTGTATCACTGGTAAAGAATTATGGGGAGTTTTGGATAACACACGCTTTGAAAACCAGGAGCCTCTCTTCACTCGAATGCAAATGTGACTCGATCTGCTCCTATGTAATGAAAAACATGTTCCTGAGCCTGTGTGGTTTTGCATGGGCTGCGGAGTCCGCTTGCTTCCTTTTCCTCTGTTTAAATTGTATACTGGCATGACATGACACTTCTCCCTCTTCCTCTCTTGTGCTCTCTGTCTCTCTCCCCCCTCTCTGTCTCTATCAGCCCACAGTATCTGGGCACTCCACCCTGAGCAGGTGAGACTGAAAAATTAAAATCTGTAATGTCTTGTTTTGTTATGTCAAACCTTAGGTGTAACAAAATCAACTGTTTGGAACAGCATTAAGGAGAGAGAACATGCATTGGGGCAAAGGGCATGGCAAGCCAAGTAAGACCTCTACAGCTGATAGCTGAAGAATTCTCATCAGAATGAAGAAAAATCCCCAAACACATGTCTCTCCCCCCTCTCTCTGTCTCTATCGCCCTCAGTATCTGGGCGCTCCAGCCCGAGCAGGTGAAAAGGAAGGTTCTGGAACGGTGGGGGCTGCCAGACAGGGCCAAGATACCAGACGCTTACCGGATGCTTAAAAAAATTATTTATTTATTTATTTTAACTGCGAAAATGAGAGACTTTGAATAATTAAAATTCAACTAGGTTACTCTCAGTCCTTGTTGTTCTTCTTAAAAATGCTTGCTTCCTCCATTCTGTATCCTTCCCTCTCTTTTCATCCCTCCTGTCCTCCCTGCTGCCATCTTTGTAGTTGCGGTCTCGTCTGTTGAACAGCACTCACCCTGACGACCTGAAGGCAGCCAATAAACTCATCAAGGAGATGGTGCAGGAGGTGAAGAGTGTGTCCGTGTCCGTGTGCGTGTCTGTGTGTCTGCTGCTGGGATGTTAATGAATATCTATGACTAATCTTACAATCTAACCAGTTTGATGTGCTGTAGAACTCAGGTTTCTCACCCAAAACTATGAATCGGGTACAAAAATAACTTACCAGGCTGGCCCATTAGGGGGCAGTGTTTTTACATGACACAAAAAGCACAGGAATGGGAAGACACAGTAGTAGGCAGACAAACGTCCCATCTCACCTGCACCTGTCAGTCAGTCAGATCATCCTCTCCCCTGTTCTGCCTTGCCACTGGACCAGAAGCGTGCGGAGAAGGCGTCCAAACGAGTGAACGCCGTCCGTGACATGAGAGAAAACGTGAGACTGCTGACACAGCTCCTTGGCAAGTACGACAAAGAGGCCAGCACCCAGAGCACTGAGGAGGTGATGAAGGTGTGCGCTACTGGACCTGCAGCAGACCGCACTGGCATCAGAGCCCACCCGCCATGCTAACACAGACACACACACATCCTGCACAGAGCACTCACACATTCAGTGCTAGCCACCATGTTAACACACACACACATCCTGCACAGAGCACTCACACATTCAGTGCTAGCCACCATGTTAACACACACACACTGCACAGAGCACACTCACACATTCACACAGTGTTAGCCACCATGTTAACACACACACACACTGCACAGAGCACACTCACACATTCAGTGCTAGCCACCATGTTAACACACACACACACTGCACAGAGCACTCACACATTCAGTGCTAGCCACCATGTTAACACACACACACACTGCACAGAGCACTCACACATTCAGTGCTAGCCACCATGTTAACACACACACACACACTGCACAGAGCACTCACATGTGCAACCAGAGAACCGCTGGACCACACCTGTCCTGTGGCCTTTGTGAAACCGAAAAACTGTTATTCTCCTTTTCCCATTTGACTTATTCCGGCAGGAAGCAACACCGCCCTGCTAGGCCCGACAGGATTGGATACTACCTGTCCAGGGCCATGCGCTTACCCAGAATTCCCGGCTCTGGCAGATTCTCAGCAGGAGGCAGGAATCAGCCTTCTGGATGATGAGCTTACGTCGCATGGCGAGAGGATTCAAGAAACGGCAAACTGTGGTGCCTTCGCTGTAATGGCTGCGTCCGTTGTGTTCTTCAGACCATTTTGCCGCTCATCACTACCTTCTTGGTCTCGGACATACGGAATGATAGCAGTGCATTGTCTCTTTGCAGGACTGAGTGATGTCACTCCCAAATCTACCGCTCTGTCCCAGGTTGGGAGACCCTGGTGCCTGGGACAGCTTCCAGGTGAAAATGCACAGAAAGAACCAGAAGTTCACAAATATCCGGAAAATAACACCCAGTGTCCCTCACAGGGACAAACAGAGGCCCCAGTCTAAACCCACGTTACGGGATCTCCAGCACAGATCCAGTGCCAGGCCCGGCCTAACCCCAGCCATCTCTGCCGATCATCCCGGGACTATCCTCAACTTCCAGCCCAGCCTTGGAGCCCTCTTGCTGGGGAAGCCCGCTGTTTCTGCTCCCCCATCTGAAATCTCCCTGGCTAATGTCACTGTGCCCATGGAGTCCATCAAACTTAGTAGGCGACTCTTTTTTGGTTATTTTTAACTTGCAATACGTGAAATTGAGTCTAAATGCATTGTAATGACATGTTATTTCACAACTATGTTATATGATTGCATAAGTATTTGTACAGTATGTCACTAAGAATTAATTCCAGCAACACTATGTTAAATCTGTATTTGAACTAGAGACTTCTCAACATACCCTATGGCTTCAAGTGGTTGCTGGCCGCGTGCGGCCCGAAGGAAAACGCAGACACTCTCAGATATTCAGGGCCCTGTTTCACAAAGCAGGATTATGGAGCAAAACCTGGAAACCACCCAAATCTGGAACATAAGACTGAAATAAAAAGGAGCGGTTCCGTTTTACTCCGCAGTTATCCAGCTAACTCAGTATTCCAGCTTTGTTAAATACTCTCATATCAGGGGGGGTAAGGATAATGTTCCAATAATCATCAGGATTAGTCATTTTAGGACTGGCATCCTGAGATTACAGATCCTGTGCGTTTACGGTTTCTCTGATGTTTACACGTCAGTATTTATTTTGCTCACCAACAGTGGACTGTTTTCTGCTGCAGTCAACGAAGGTGAAGCTACAGCCTCCCTCAGGAACGGAACTTCCTGTCTTCAACTCCATCCTGCCCCCAGCAGCCATCACTCAGGTCTTGCCGTTAGCCAACCCTCACAAGGTAGGGTCACACTCATACACACTCTACTGACCAGTCCTCACAAGGTAGACTCACTCTCAAACACACCCTACTGACCAGTGCTCACAAGGTAGGGTCACACTCTCATACACACCCTATGGACCAGTCCTCACAAGGTAGGGTCACACTCTCATACACACCGCATGTTTTAAACCCTGGGAAACTGCTGTGATTGTGACAAACCGCATGTTTTAAACCCTGGGAAACTGCTCCACGTCAGTATGTCGATGACAGGATCGATTGGTTAGACATGACCGAGCCTCTCTGGTTCCTCAGGCGGCTTGCTGCCCGTGACGCTTTTCCGACAGGCGCAGTGCGCGAGTCCCGTTCCGCTTCGCGAGGGACTCCCCTCCGTCCCGTCCAGACGTGCTGGTGGCGGTCGTCTCCGCGCCCGCCCCGGTTACCAAGATTCACTTCCCGGCGGCTGTTCCAAACGGTACCGCTCCTCCATCCCTCTGCCACTCCGGCCATTACTACAGGGAGCGATGCGGAGTGGTTCTCACACCGCACATGCACAGATCCTGTCGGGCTCTCACACCCTGACTTTGATGCCTCGCACTGCAAGCAGCTGCTCCTCTGGTGACTGAATCGCGGACTGAATCGCAGACCTGGCGGACTGTGTAGTGAAAACCGTTGGTTGCTGGCCGCGTGCGGCCCGAAGGAAAACGCAGACTCTCTCAGATATTCAGGGCCCCGTTTCACAAAGCAGGATTATGGAGCAAAACCTGGAAACCACCCAAATCTGGAACATAGACTGAAATAAAAAGGAGCTGTGCCGTTTTACTCCGCAGTCATCCAGCTAACTCAGTATTCCAGCTTTGTTAAATACTCTCATATCAGGGGGGGTAAGGATAATGTTCCAATAATCATCAGGATTAGTCATTTTAGGACTGGCATCCTGAGATTACAGATCCTGTGCGTTTTCGGTTTCTCTGATGTTTACACGTCAGTATTTATTTTGCTCACCAACAGTGGACTGTTTTCTGCTGCAGTCAACGAAGGCGAAGCTACAGCCTCCCTCAGGAACGGAACTTCCGGTCTTCAACTCCATCCTGCCCCCAGCAGCCATCACTCAGGCCTTGCCGTTAGCCAACCCTCACAAGGTAGGGTCACACTCTCATACACACCCTATGGACCAGTCCTCACAAGGTATGGTCACACTCTCATACACACCGCATGTTTTAAACCCTGGGAAACTGCTCCACGTCCCCAGTTTCGTTCCCTGTTCATACTGACGTGGAGCAGTTTCCCAGGGTTTAAAACATGCGGTTTGTCACAATCACAGTGGTTGCTGAAGTTGCCATTACATTTGACACTTTTACACCAGGTTTAACCTGGATCGACTTCAAGGGTTTTCAGTGGCTACAGAAGAACTACACAAGAATTCAGTCCGCTAACTTCCAGAATCTTTATTTAGCCTGAAAACAACGAAACTGTATAAAAAGTGAAAAGTCACATTTTAGTTACACAAAGCTCATCTAATATTAGCGTAGCATCCTTTGGGGACTGCTTAGGGGTGTTAAACAGAAGAATAATAGAATAAGGAAGAGACATCGCACAGACTTTACAGGGGTTATAGAATTGGTCAGAAAAAAAAAAAAATCCAACGACGACCACTACCAAATTCTCCTTCAGATCAAATTTCACACTAATCAAAAAACCAAGCGGGGTATTTACAGAAAATTGGATTCCTCCAAAAGGCAGCAATTTTCATGCTATAAAGACCAAAGTTGACAAAAGTGAAGACAGCGTTTTGTCCTAATAGTTGAAAGATGTCTTCACCAAATGCATTTTCTTTGGAATTAAAGTTTGATGTTTGAAGCTCTTTTTCTTTGTTTTCCAATTGTTAACAATCACGTCTGCCCGACGCTGCCATTCTAAAAACATAATAGCTGAATCGTTTCAGCAAATATCCATTTGGACTACTCGTTTAAAAACCGTGTCAATGGGAAATTACCTTTAGAAAATATAAACCCCTATATATTAACATGCTTGCGATCATCACACCCCTGTAAGCGAATAGCCATTCAACATTACCTAAACACGGCAAAAAAGAAAAACATTAGCTGCACAGGAATCACAACCAACCCATGTAGATTACAATTGAGCAAGCTGAAGCAAAAATATATAAAAAACTGTAGCACCTACCTCGTCCACTGATCAAAAAAGCAAAGTAGCATACTGTCAATCAACTAAAGCAATCAATCCAACAAAAGGCCCATACTGCAGAAAAAATGGTTTTGTACAAGAAAATTAAAATATAAACTAAAGGACTACCCTTTTCAAGTTTGAAGACCGAAGCTGAGAAAAAATATCTATGCACAACTGGAAATTGTCAGTTGGGCATCCGTAAATGATAGCTCTAGACCAGAGATATACTTCCTATTTAAAAAAAAAAAAAAGGAAATCTGATTGATTTCTTATTCCGCCCTCCAAACACTGGAAAAAATGTTTTGGATTTAGCGGCGCCTTTTCATTGAGGTCTTCCAAAGCAAGACTTACAATCGTCCAGGATCAATAATGCCTGTATGTTTCTAAAGCATCTTCTAGGATTTTCAAATCTTTTTTTCCCCCAGCACAGGAACTTCACCCAGTAGTCAAACACTCAAACACAACATATTACTCCCCTTAATGGAGCATACAAACCAAATCCTTGCCTAAAGTTCAAGTAATTCCTGCTATGTGATCTTTACCTCCTCTGAGATTAGGTAAATAGAGGAGAGCATTAGAAAGATGACGTTGAGGTCCCTTAAAACATTTGCACTTCTAATGAGCTATAGGTGAAAAGGGTGGTTTCAGGACATTTTCAATTACTCCAGATTCCCTCCTGAAACACTAACCCTTACCTTCCAAGTCCGGTTCCCTGACACGCCTACATCTACACAGGGCTGCGTATCGGTTCTAAGCGGTGTTCAACGTCCTTATGTTCGGGGGGGGGGGGGGGGGCGGGAGGGGTTTCATTTACTTTCTAGGTGGGGGTGGCGGTGGAGGGGGCGGGGGTGCAAACTGGAAGGGACCCTGTCCCATGAAGCCCATCATGGGCTGAGGTGGAGAGAACTGCTGGGCCATCAGGGGCTGGGGTCCCGACGGCGGCGGCGCGGGCTGGCTGGCGCGGCCGCTCAAGCTGGCAAACTGCCCCGGCTGCTGCCCCGGCTGCTCCTGCCCCGCGCCGCCCGCGCCGGAAGCGGCGGCTCCGGCCTGGGACGCGGCCCTGGAGCTGTACTGGCCCCCGCTGCTGTAGCTCGGGTACTGGTCCCCCAGGCCGGCGGAGGCGGAGCCGTTACTGTAGCCGCCGCCGCCGCCGCTGCGACCGTCCCTCCCGCCGCGGTCCCTGTAGGAGGAAGAGGAGGAGGAGGAGGAAGAGCGGTCTCCGTCGCGGCTCCCCCCGCCCCCTCGCCCGTCGCGGCTGAAGCTGCCGCTGCCGCCGCCGCCGCCGCTGCCCCCCGAGGCCCCGCTGGTGCCCCCCCGGCTGTCCCGGCTCCCGCCCCCCACCGTGCGCATGCGCCGGTCGCACTCGTCCTGGTACATCAGGTTGGGGTTGTTGGAGTTGGAGCCGCTGCCACGGAAACGAGACCGGCCACCTGGGCCGGAGCACAGAGAGGCAGGGTTAGGGGCTTAGACCGGGGGCCAGCGCAAAGTCACCCAACATATCAATCGCCAAAGCTGAAAGAAAGGGCCGTCAGGGCACAGCAATCCCCCCCCACCTTCACATTACATTACATGTCATTTGTCTGAAGCTTTTAGCCAAAGCGACTAGAGTTGATTAGACTAAGCAGGAGACAATCCTCCCCTGGAGCAGTGCAGGGTTAAGGCCCACTCACCTCCACCCCCTCCTCCACCTCCTCCACGGCCAGAGTCCACCATCTGCAGCAGCTTGGGGTTGATGGCCTGCCGGGCCTCCTCCAGCACGCGGATGAGCTCGCGTGCCTGCCGCAGGTTCCCGGGGGTGAAGAAGGTGTAGGCCGTGCCCTTGTTGGTGCTGCGGGCCGTGCGGCCGATCCTGTGGATGTAGTCCTCCGAGGAGTTCGGGTAGTCGTAGTTGATGACAAACTTAACGTCCTCCACGTCTTGGATGAGGAAGGAGGGGAGGGGGCGGGGGGCAGGGGGAGGTTCATTGTTAAAGAGGAGGGGGTGGGGGTGGGGGGTGGAAAGGAAGGACCAAAAGTCAGTAAAAACAGGACGGATACGACAGCACAAAAGGTCCCGTCCCGCATTAACTGAATTTCACGCTGCACTTCATCGCAGGCGATGAACGAAGACAAGCGGGATGTTACACCTTTGTGCCTTTCGCAAGACTAAACCCCCAACGCTCAGGAATCTGAACGAATACACAGCTCCACTTACCTGTCTTCACTATCGGAAAATTCACAAGACGTCAATTGGCATGCTACTCGGAAAACGTAAAATAGCACTCAAGTACCTGCCAAAGCTATAATTAAGCTAGTACATTTACGTTAACTTGACTTGAATGTACACCAAAATAAAGACAGCATTGCGTCTGTCTCCCCCCTCTGAATATCCCCTGCTATACTCCACCAAAGGCTCAAGAGCACTTGTGAACAATACACAAGTGATAACATCGCAACTCAATCAAATCTGAACACACTGTACGTACATCCATAAGTCACTGAATGACTGAAGGCAGGCACTGTTCATAGGATCCTTACAAGACCCTCCTCCTGACCCCAGAATCAAAATACACAGGAGAAAGCTATTCTAGTAAAACAGGAAAATATGCTCAAGGGCTTCGCTAAAATGTCCGAGGGTGGGTTAAGGGGTATTTGTGCATCCATTGGCAAGACATTAAGTGAAAAAATAAAATAAAAAAAATAAAAATAAGGGATGGGGTAGAGTATTTTCTTCAAAGAAAAATGTCTGCTTCTGGCATCACTTGAAAACAATCTTCCATTTCATTACGGAAGGAAGTGGCTCCTTGAAAACAGTTTAGTTGTATTTTCTAAGAGTTTCTTAATTGGGGTGATGCATTTTTATTCCTTAAGGAATACATGCCCCATTTAAAAAAATTAAAAAAACTTGCAGAGTATGAAAAAAAAGTACTGGACTACATTGAGCAAATATTAAGTAGGGGGGGTAGGGGGGTGGGGAGGTACTTACCCTGCTTCAGAGGTGCCTTACAAGGTTAGCTCCCTCTGTCACCCCCTGACCAGTCCTGGGTCATTTGTAGGGGCCAGGGAGGGGGGGAGGAGGACAAACGGGTCTCCCCCCCCGCCCCACGCATACCCCCTGCACTTCTGGCCTGGAGATGCGGGACCCCCACAAACTGGACCAGGCTGGAACCGACACCAAGCTTTTACCCCCATCTCTCCCAGCGAGCCGCCGGGAGACGTGCCGTGGGAAGAGCGCTTTGGGCCGTTTTTCTCCAGGAAATGACGCGCGCGCGTCAGAACCAGTTTAAAAGCAGGGGAAATGGGACGGACAGAATCTTCTCTACTGGAAGCTGAGCTACTTGACAGCCCTTCAAAAGCCCAAGAAAAAAAATGGGGATAAAAAGGGACAGGGCAACCTTTGAAACAACCAAATGAAATGGTGAAGAAGGGGGGGGGGTACATACTTATACCACGGAGTCGAAGTAAAACCGTGTGAAAGTAACAGGGGAATTACTGCACAAGAGGATTTTCCCTTCTTAATGGCGGCCACGTGGCAGGGGTGGCTGGTTTGAGACCACCACAGGTCCTCCAGGTCTGCCCCCGGCCCCTCCTGGAGACACCGTGCGTCCAGATTCCTGCTTCTAGTGCTTGTAGTTTTGCGGGTGGGGGCGGCGGGGAGCGGGTGTTGCCATTTGCAGCAGTGACAAGAATCAAGGGGGTTGGGACACTGCACTTGGATGTGGGACCCAGGTGAGAGGGTGGGGCAGTGAATAAGGGGGGGGGGGGGGGGGGGGTTTGAAATAAGTATTGGCTGGGGGCTGGGGGCAGGTCAGGGCAGGGCAGGGGGTGGGGCGTAGGGCACTAAACGAACACCTGAGGCTGATGAGACCGATGTTCGGAGGGGAGCAGATAATGACCCAGTCATATTCGCATGTGGGCTCAGTTGATGGGGTGGGGGGGGGGGCGGGTCACCTGCCATTCATTTTGCTGAACTAAGCACGATGCACACAAAAAAAAGCATTTGGCACACACAGAAAGAGGAGGAAATTTAAAGAGAGGGATCCGGTGACTGATAGTTTTTTTTTTTTTTTTACGCGTTAGGGCAAGGAAATGCGGGAGAGGAAAAGAAAGATGAGAACGGAGAAAGGGAGAGAGCGAGAGAGGGCATGCAGAAGAGAGCAGGAGAGAGTGAGTGAAAGAGAGAGAGAGAGCACGCAGAAGTGTGAGACACAGAGAGAGGAGAGAAAGAGCAGCTCCTTCAGGCCAGGACTCCTGCCAGCCAGGACCAGACATGACGCCCGCAGAGGGAGAGGCCGTGGGGGTGGGGGGGTGTCAGCGAGGCTGGTATGGGGGGGGGCCACAGAGGCAGTCCAGAAGGGGGCCTCCGCAGGCAGTCGGTATGGTGCTCTGCCCACTTGCTTTGCCTCCTCATAATGCAGCACTGCCACCCTGAACTCTCTACTCCACACTAAAGCAGTGTACAACACACCGTAATAAATCCTCACTTCACTCAGCGTTGCTCTATGGAAATATACATACTCTGTAAAAAGATTTTTTTTTATACATTTTACACTTTCAATTTAAAAGGCACCACTGCAGCAGTGTAACAGACTAATTACATGCTAAAGCAAAGAGGACTAACCTACACTACAAACATCTCAGCTCAGACAGACAGCCCACTGCGTTCAAAACTGGAGCTATTCAAAGAGTCAAATCAAGCCACTGTACAAGGCATTAGTCAATATAACAGAAGGCGCCATATCAAATCACTGGTGTTCTGGACAATTTGGTTTCAGCGGGGATCTTCCCCAAGCCAAGAGGACGTCTATGAAGAGAAGGGTGGCGCAGTGTCTACATATGCGCCAAGCACCTCTCCTGCAGCAGTGATACCACCACCTATAACACACACTGTAACACACTGGCGTCCCTATGGCGCTTCATAACGCAATGCTACACACCCTCACTTGGTGACATCACCGCAGCAAGCTTTGGGCAGATCTGGGAGGAGGCAGCGCCTTCCCCCGCCCCTGCGCCCCCTCTCAGCTCACTGCCCCGCCCCACCCCAGGTTCAAATTTGGGATCCCAGTAGCACCCTCCGGCTCCCGCCCCCCCCTGGCAGCCCAGGCAGGGGGGGTGAAGAGCTTACTCGAGGGCCGTTTTGGGTTTTCGGAGAGATGACTGTGATCTGGGATTGATTAAACAGGCCGTCTCTCTCCCCTGTGTCTTTCCGGCACTCAGGCTTGGATTAGTCATGCCTAGGTCCGGCTGCAGGCTCCGTGGGCCTGTGTGCTTCTAGTGCCGGAAGAGAGACTTGGAAACAAAAAGACAAACAAAAGAAAAATAAAAATAAAATAAAATAAAATGAACACAGAAAAAAAAAAAAAAAATTGGTTAAAAGAATCGACTCATCATGTTGGGGCTGTGTTCAGGCTCAATTCCCCTCATTATCTTCTGAAGAATGTTTTATATATATATATATATTTATTTTCCCTGTCACACTGATACTTGACTACCCTAAATCTGCACACAGAATTTAACTGAAATACAGACACAAAGTATAACACAGACTTTTTTTTAGCATGGGCTTGGACTCTGACCTTTTCTTTCACGACTGGAGACACTGATACCATGAACACAACTTTTTCCATCTTAGACACATGTCTCTCACACACACACACACACACACACACACACACAAGCAGCCTACGTAAGACAACCAACACAGCAGGAAAATCAAGACGTTCCACTGATCGTACACACTTCCAGCGTGAGCACTAAGGCGGAAGACAGACACTATCAGTCTCAGGGGACCGCAGGGCAATAACCAGGGACATCCCGTACGTAGAAAACGCGTAACAGTCGGGGGGGGGGGGGGGGGGGGGGGGGGGGAGGAGGATTGTGTGTGAAACTTGCTTTAGGGCACAGTGCTGTGGATCAGAACAGGCGAAAGTCAAAGTGACAGCCCTCTGAGTGTGTTTGCAGTCCTTCTGCCCCCGCACACGCGTGACCGGACAACGGGAGGGGAGTTGCTGTGAGAGACATACCCAGACCGCGGGAGGCCACGTCCGTCGCGATGAGGATGGGAGCCTTCCCGCTGCGGAACTCTGGGACGGGAGAGGCGTAACGGGGAGACATTTAGCGAGAAAGCATTAGACTCCCGGGCATTCCCCCCCCCCAAAAAAACAACGAGCAAGTCCCTACAGTCCTCCAGAACCCTCATTTACACACTCGTTACCATCAATTTAATAACACGGATGTTTAAAATGCCTCTCACCGGTCAGGACCCAGTCTCTCTCGGGCTGGCTTTTGTCGCCATGGATACACATGGCAGGCCACCTAAAAGACAACCCGGTAAGAAGATGTTAAAGGGAGGGGAGGGGAGGGAGGTGTATGCAGAGACACGGGGCAAAAATCCGGCTGCTGGAAGCTGTCAATCGGTAACGGTGCAACACATTTCTCTCTCACCCAACTGGGGCTTTCCCAATGAGGGGCCTAGCTACAGCAGTAATGAGCAGCAACTGAAATCATCTTAAAAAGTGAAAAGTTGCCCAATAATTCCACAGGGCCAGATATAAGAGGGACACGCTGAGATCAGTGGCCTCTGTGGAGCTCCACCACCCCAGGCCCAATTATGCTCAGGAACAGGTCATAGCAATTAATAACTGGATATTTCGCTGGCGCTTTAATCCAAAGCGACTTAACCGTCGATTAGACTAAGCGGGGGGGGGGGGGAATCCTCCCCAGGAGCAATGCAGGGTTAAGGGCCTTGCTCAAGGGCCCAACGGCGGATCTTATCGTGGCTACACAGGGGCTTGCGGGTGTCATTCCCGCCCCGGGGCCACTAGCCGGCCGCTCCGCCCCGCCCTCTCTCACCCGTCTCGCCGCATGCGGCGGGTCAGGTCGTCGCACCGCTTCTTCGTCTCCACGAAGATGATGGTCTTGTTCTCCTTCTCGGCCATGATCTCCTCCATGAGCTGCAGCAGCCTGCAGGGGGGGGGGGGGGCAGCAGAGAGAGGAGGGGGTAAGGGGGCGTCGGCGGCCGGGCAGAGGACACACCGCCACGCCCCTGGAGCGGCCGCGGGGCCTCACTTGTTGTCCTTCTCGCTCTCCATGCAGACGTCCACGATCTGCAGGATGTTGTGGTTGGCGCTGAGCTCCAGGGCGCCCACGTTGATCTGCACGTAGTCCCGCAGGAAGTCCTCCGCCAGCTGCCGCACCTCCTTGGGCCAGGTGGCGCTCCACATCAGCGTCTGCCGGTCCGGCTGGGGAAGGGCGACGCAAGCATACCATTTCAGAAAAAGGTTGAAATAATGGCATGGGAGAAAACGCTTCACTATTAAGAAATCACACAAAATATTTACATAAAAAAAATTAAAAATAAAGAAGGGATCAAGAGTTTAAATTCTTCCGATATCCCTCGTCTAACCCTAACCCATAAAAGACCCAAAAAAATTGCACTTTGTGACTATTGTCTTTCTGTTTAGAACGGCTCTTCATGCGTTTCGCTATTCATGAATTTGATGCTTTTAACCGATGCACTTGTAAGTGGCTTTGGATTAAAAGTGTCTGCCAAATGACAAAAATGTAAATGACCTTTTAACAACCAACAGGCCCAGACCCAGCCCAGCCCACGCCCAGGCCCACTCACCCGGATCTGGTCCACGATCTTGCGGATCTGCGGCTCGAAGCCCATGTCCAGCATGCGGTCGGCCTCGTCCAGCACCAGGTAGGTGCAGCGCCGCAGGTTGGTCTTCCCCGCCTCCAGGAAGTCGATGAGACGCCCCGGGGTGGCGATGCAGATCTCCACACCTGCGACACAAAGAGGAGCGGATGGGCCACGCTGATCTGTCCGCTGATCTGTCCGCTGATCTGTCCCATCCACCTTCAACAGCCTCAGGCACGACTCAGAGGCACACGCCTGCAGAACGCTACTGTGGAACGTGTGGCTTGTGTGTGGCTGACAGTACTGAATTCATGCAGATATGTTCTTCTCTTCTCTGCCAGCACCCGTAGACAGAGAGACGAAACAGAAGCGAGTGACATAAAGATTTGTTTTCAGAGGGTGTGGTGTATATAACGCCAGTGGCCCTCACCTCTCTCCAGGTCCCTGATCTGGGGTCCTTTGGGGGCCCCGCCGTAAACGCAGGTGCTCTTGATGCGGGACGACTTGCCGTACTCAAACGCCACCTGCTGCACCTGCTGGGCCAGCTCACGGGTCGGCGCCAGGACCAGACACTGGCGGGAGGGCGGGAGAGCGGCGCGTTAGAGGCACAGACAGGAGAGCCAGGGCATTGCAGGCTGGGTGTGGACAGGCCTCGGGTTCATGCAGAGCCACAGACCAGGGAGGTATATCACTGAGCAGGGTTATAGAGTAGGCTGGACAGGCTCGCCGAGTAAAACCCAGAACGGTTTTGACTTCAGTCCATGTCCCAGTTTTAACAACTCATTAAACTCATTCTTTGTGAAAAACCCCCCAGCTGCCCCAAGTTAGGACACATTGAACAAATCAATGAAGGAAGCCAACAACACAGTATTATATACAATCAAGCAGGAAGAGACGGCTGTAGTTCATTCATTACCAGGAAGACACAACTGCACCCCATTAGTAACCGGGAAGACACAACTGCATCCCATTATTAAATCGGGAAGACAACTGCACCCCATTATTAATCGGGAAGACACAACTGCACCCCTTTATTAAATCAGGAAGACACAACTGCACCCCATTATTAACCAGGAAGACACATCTGCACCCCATTATTAACCGGGAAGACGCATCTGCACCCCATTACTCCTGAGCAAATACAAACCAATTAGCTTGCGATAATCCCCCAGCGGTCCGAACTTAGAACACATTAAACAAGTCAATGAAGGAAGCCAACAACATGGTATCATAGTCAACCATGAACAGCTGTCGTTCATTCATAACCAGGAAACACAGCCGTACTCCCTTAAAAAAAACAGCTGTGCTCCATTAGCCCTGAGACAACATCCATTAGCCTGCAAAACTGCAGGTTCATAGTCTGTGCGGCGTACTCACAATGGGGCCGTCTCCTCGCTCCAGGTAGGGCTGGTGGTTGATGTGCACAATAGCAGGCAGGAGATACTAAGAGACAAAGAGAACTATGTATGAGAGGCCAGATAAGAAATAAGGTCCAGCGCATGTTCTCCAGCACATTAAACTGGGACAATAAGCACTAGCATATTTTAAACACATGCCCGTGCTAATCGTTGTTTTTCTACATGTGCACTGAAACTGCCTTCCTCTCTCTCTGACTGTGTATATGCATGCCCCGTTTGCCTAAAAGGGAACGGCAAGTATCCTGTGGTCTGTGTGTCATGGACGACTACCCCTTGAGTATCGCGTTTGACTATTATTATTGGACACCCCCTTAAGATCCTTGTCGACCCATGAACAGGAAGCCCTCAGGAAAGCCAACCTTATTCTTTGACACCCCACATCCTCTGCCCGGCATTTGAGTGGCTGCGTGCAGGCTCAGGGTCTACATTGCCCAGGGTGTAGGGCGATCCAAACTGGCACCTTAGTGAATTTGGTGTTTTGCACAGATGCCAGTGCATTACAGTTTTGACTGATTACGCTGCCTTCATAATTGGCCCTTGGGGATAAATAAAGTTCTGAATTGGATGATTATTATTATTTTTTTCATATTTGGTTTCCTCCTCTCCCTGGTTTTGCTCATTAATTCCAGTCATTTATTTTATTTTATTCATTTTCTGGTATTTTTGTTGCATGTTTTCTGGAGAATCTTTTTATCTTGTACTCTGTAAAGTGCCCTTGGGGTTTAAAAAAGGCGCTAATGATATGATAATGACCCTGTGTGGAATGCGGAGGACTACCCTGAGCGGAATGCGGAGGACTACCCTGAGCGGAATGCGGAGGACTACCCTGAGCGGAATGCGGAGGACTACCCTGAGTGGAATGCGGAGAACTACCCTGAGTGGAATGTGGAGGACTACCCTGAGTGGAATGCGGCGGACTACCCTGAGTGGAATGCGGCGGACTACCCTGAGTGAAATGCGGAGGACTACCCTGAGTGAAATGCGGAGGACTACCCTGAGTGGAATGCGGAGGACTACCCCACGCAGAGCAGGCGGCAGGCCCGCTCACCGATAGAGTCTTCCCGGAGCCGGTTTGGGCGATGCCCACCATGTCGCGGCCGCTCAGCGCCAGGGGAAAGCCCTGTGCCTGGATGGCCGTGGGCTCCTTGAAGTTCTGCTGCATCAGCACGTCCATCACATACTCTGATGACCAAACAAACAAGACGGTCCCGGGGGGGGGGGGGTTTAGATCAGGGGTGCACAACTCCGTTCTGTATACTGGTTTTTCTTCCAACCAATTGCCTTGTTTGTAATTTGCAAACAGCTCCATAAATTACCCTGGTTCAAGCCTGTACTGTACCTGAGCACAGTAAAATCATTAGGATACACTCGCAGTCTGCAGCCCATCACATAAGATGTGATTGAGACGATTAAATAACACCAGTTGGCATAAAATCCTGAAACGTATTGGCCCTTGTTTTAGATCCAATCAACAAGAAACAAACAAAAAAGCTTTTTTCTTAATAATGGTTTGCCAGACGTCTTGACCAGGCAGTTTTGTTAAAACTAGAAATGTCAGTGGCACTGTTACACCACTTGCATTCTGGAAGAACAGTGAGCAGAGGCAATTTTTTTGTTTCATTTGAAAAACACCTGGTGTTCCAGCATGGTGTTTGAGAGTACAGTTACAGAATACTCACGGGGAAAATGTGCGTGGCTGAAGCTGGTGACGGGCTTGGGGCAACCTGAGCCCCGGATGGTGATCTCCTTCTTCCTGCGAAACTCCTCCATGTCATACTACAAACACCAAGAACAAGGAGGAGAATTACACCTTGGTCAACTTCTTGATAAACTACTGAGAAAGAAACATAGGTTTCCCCATGTGTATTAATGGTATTGCACTGGTTGACAATTTTGGCCTCCCTGTTGCCCCCACACTGCAAAAACAGTGTGGGGGTGTGGTTGGTAGGAATTTAGCCAAGCAGTCAGTATGAGGGGGGTGAAAGCTACAGGACTTGCCTGACTCATGCGTTGCACATCAGGGTGTTCCGTGTAGAAGTTCTTCTCAAACTTGGGCAGCTCCTCCAGATCCCACTTCTTCTTACGCAGTCGTTCCCCTGGGTTCCCAAACTTTCTCGGGGGAGAGCCCCGACTCGATCCAAAACGAGAACTAAATACGGGTGGGAGGCAGATATACAACTGTAGCACAACATGGACAACTACCGTATTTTCTTCCAGCACCTGACGTTAACGTTAATCTCTACAGTGAAATCAAAATCACCGCAATAGTCAGCTTCCTTTCAAGATCAAATAACAGACTTTTTTTCGCCCCACAAAATGTACAGTAACTAGCTAATAGAAGGGACTAATATGTATTCGTTATCACACAGCTAACTAGTCACCAAACTATATGACTAACGTTAGCTAGCAAGTATACCCACAAGACATTTATATTCATTGCGAATATTAAACTTAGGTAAATACGCGGAGGGACTCCCGCTGTCTTCCAGGAGGTGAGATGAGGCCTAGCGAACGTGTTTTAGGAGCCAAACCAGAGAGCTAATATTAGCCAGCCAAGTTAACAGTTTGTCAGTCAAAAAAGGATACGATTCACCAGACAACGGTTTAGAAGGACCATAAATTACATTACCTAACAAGCTAATAATATCTGTATCCACGAATAAATAAATGTGCTTCCTGGAATGATAACGTTAGATTGACGGCATGCTAACCAACGACTTCCCTAGCCAGCAAGGTTACCGTTACCGAGAAAAGCGGGTAATAACTTGCTGGTAACGTTGCCGTAACGAATTAGGTTAGCTACTCAAATACCTAATATGTCCGAAACATTTCGAGTTGAATGATCAGAAATTAAGATGCAGAATAAACTTCGCTAACATAACTTACCCTCTATCGCGTCCACGGTCCCGGTCTCTGTCTCCATATGAAGAACCTCCCCTCATTTTCTCGAAAACTCTTAAACAGAATACGATTTTCAAATATATATTTAGCCAAGTGTTGACCTTAAGGTTATCAACTACGGTACGATTGTTGGCTTCTTTTCTCGATGTTGTACGCACAGTCTAAACGGTTAGCTAGCACTGGCCAGGTAACAAGTAGCTAACGTTAGCGACCAGTGTTTGCCACAAAACCGCAAGGCGTTTATTTGAATAAAAACGGACTACAAAATAGGCCGTTGCAAAAGAAAGTATATTATTCCGTGTATAAATTAAATTAATCGAACGAACAGAGCCAATTTCCCTGTGTTTTTGTCACCACAGTCCGCTAAAACAAGAAGATGGCGCTTCAGTCCGCACAAAGACGCATCCGATGTGAAATCGTCGTAAATTAAGGCGGATTCCATGGCAACAACGCACTAAAACATGGCTAAAACCTTGAGGAATCAGAACTTCCGCAGTCTTCTGATTGCGCACTGGCCGTGGACCTGGTCACCGTCAAATCGAAGAAGAAAAAAACATGACCAAACGAACGATGACATTAAATGTAGGTGTGAGTAAACAGATATTCTTTTAGTAAAATAATAATTCAGGTTACAAGCCAGCATTACGAAGATACCTCATTCAAGTTACATGTAACCGTTAATTAAAAGTTAGGCTACAGTTTAAAGTCAGCATTCGCGCTGCCTAACAACGAGGTTGTCTTTTACTGCTCGTTTTACTTTTTAATTTATTTTCATGAATATCACTTCTACTGTGTATTGGGTAATGGGGGGAATGTTGTGAAAGCACCAATATGCCAATATTTCACAGTCTAATCGTCAAATTATAAAGCGGCAAGTTATTTGTTTTGTGTTGAAATTATTTACTTTACTAAACGTTGATAGACCCCTTCGCGCTACTTCCCAGTCTGGCAACCCAAGCCAAGTGTTCTACTTTGAGGATTTGTAACTGCAGAGGTGAACACGAAAGAGACTAAAAATGGCTTAACCCGACGCTTCTGTTCTTTTCAACCTTGACCGATTTAACGTTACATATTTTCTGAAATGTGGTTTCAGTCATCTAAGGTGCATCTGGTGTGCACGTTGCAAGGAATGTTTTGGTGTGCATGCGTGAATGAGTGTGAACCTGTGATTATGAGTGTGAAGTATGAATGGATTTGGTGCTTGATCGGAAGCGTGATATTACTGCAAATCTACTATGGCTTCTGTTGATATAACCAATACAGGGACGACTGTCCCTCCCATGGACTCTCTAGTCTTCAACCCATTTGAGCGAAACATGGACAATGATGGTATTTATGATTTTCATTTTAATCCAGACATCAATCAAATTGACCTACATTCTTTAAAACTGTCTTGTGAGTACTATTCTGAAACTCAAATGAATAATTTGACTCACACTCTCATGGATGCTAACCCAGATCTAAATGCTTTTTCCACCTTCCAGTTGAATATTAGGAGTCTCCCTAAAAACTATGATACATTAAAAACCTGTCTGTCTACTTTATCACATTCTTTCTCAGTTATGGCCTTCTCGGAAACATGGTTAACAGATGATAATTACAGCCTATACCCCTTCTCTCAATTTAATGCAGTTCATTCCTGTAGAAATGTCAAAAAAGGAGGAGGAGTCTCACTTTATATATCTAAGATGTACAACTTTATTCCCAGAAAAGAACTTAGTGTTGACCTTGATACTACTACTGTGGAATCAATATTCGTGGAAATACCATCATGTCAGAAACTTCTTGGAAAGAGCATTTTGATCGGTTCCATATATCGACCACCTGATTCGGATATAAATACTTTTATTGATGCACTTCATTCCACACTTGATAGAATCAACAATGAATCCAAACTATGTATTCTACTTGGTGACTTCAATATCAACTTGCTTAAAGGGGATCTCACAACTACAACTGACTTCCTAAATGTATTCTATTCTTATAATTTTTTTCCTTCAATTACTAAACCTTCCCGCATCACAAACTCATCAGCTACACTTATTGACCATATTTTCCTTAATTCAATGGATTTTGAGATCACTTCAGGCCTCTTGATATGCGATGTCTCTGATCATCTCCCTGTTTTTCAAATCATTCATCTTAATGAATCTTCCAGTGATAGTAGGCCTATGGCTCCTTTGAAAATACCAATTAAATACCGTAAATTCTCGAGAAATAACTTTGACGCCTTCAAATCAGCCATTGGCTCCACCTCATGGGATGAGGTTCTCATGATGCAAGATGTCAATAAAGCCTATGAATTATTTATTGAATTATTCAATTTGGCCCTTGATTCATCGTTTCCTTTGATTACGACAACAATCAGAAATAATAACTCTAAAGGAAAACCATGGATAACAGATGAACTAAAGAAGCTATCCCGTAAAAAAAATAACCTCTATAGGAAATCCATTATAACCCCTACCCCCATAAATATTGAAACATACAAGAAATGTAAAAACCGATTCACCACCCTAGTACGAAAAACAAAGAAAAAATTCTATTCTGATAAATTCACATTAGCATCAAATGACATCAAGGCAACATGGAGCCTCATCAATCATCTTATGAAACGCAATAAAAAATCATCAGCTACTCCTATGGAAATGAATGATACTAAGGGATCTCTTTCCAACCCAATGGATATTGCTAATGGTTTCAATGATTTCTTTGTAAATGTTGGTCCTGAACTTGCCTCTAACTTTAAGAACTCTAATGTTGATCCTTGTGACTCGATCAGGGGTCAGTATTCTTCACTCCAAAATCTTGATCCTCCAACTCCACAGGAAGTCCGAGACATCATCATGTCTCTAAAGAACTCAGCTCATGGTCATGATGGAATCAAGAGTATCCTTATCAAGGAGACAATTGATCACATCATCACACCTCTTACTCATATTCTTTCTTTATCTCTTCTCTCTGGCACCATCCCCCACGATCTAAAAATCGCAAAAGTCATACCCATATTCAAATCAGGTGATTCTAAGGAATTTAGTAACTACCGTCCTATATCAATTCTTCCTTGTATCTCTAAAATCTTAGAAAAACTGATCTATTCTAGACTATCCAATCACCTTGCAGTAAATAATATATTATACAAACACCAATATGGATTTCGTAAAAAATACTCTACCGAGTATGCCATAATACAGCTCGTTAATTATATCTCATCAGCTCTTGATAACAAAAAATTTGCCCTTGGTGTCTTCCTGGATCTAAGCAAAGCCTTTGACACGGTATGCCATGCTATACTGCTTGCCAAACTCAAAAGATATGGAGTGAAGGATACTGCCCTTAAACTGTTAACCAGTTACCTTGTCAATAGAGAGCAATATGTCCATCTAAATGGTGTTTCCTCAAAGAAATCTAAGATCGCATTTGGTGTCCCCCAGGGCTCAGTCCTGGGTCCTTTATTATTTTTAATCTATATAAACGATATGGCCATGTCATGTACAAATCTCCTTCCAGTTCTGTTTGCGGATGACACAAATCTCATAGCTTCCCACGATGATTTTCACTCCCTGATCAGAATTGTTAATAATGAACTATCTATTTTAGTGCAATGGTTCCAACGAAACAAACTAACCCTCAATGTGAAGAAGTGCAACTTCATGATCTTTTGTAACATAAACAAACACTACCCAAAAGAACTAGCCAAAATTCTCATAAATAATGCTGAAATCCATCTAGTCCAGCAAACTAAATTCTTAGGCATCATTATTGATAGTGATCTCAAGTGGTCTAATCACATTGACCTAGTCACCAAAAGATCTTCAAGGATGCTGGGCATATTGAGGAAAGTTTGTCCCTTAGTTCACTCTTCAGCTCATCTTACTCTGTATTATAGCTTCCTGTTCCCTTTCATCAATTACTGTAACATTATCTGGGCAGCGACCTATCCTACATATCTTAATAAACTACGTACAGTACAGAAGAAATACTTAAGGTTTATCTCCCACTCAAATAGATATGCACCATCCGCCCCCCTTTTTAAAAAATATAACATATTGCCGATTGAAAAAGTGAACACATACCAGATATGCATATTCATCCACAAATTCATGTATAGAAAACATGAACTTCCAGACACCCTTCAGAATCTATTTACTGCCACCTCAAATGTCCATTCACATCAAACGAGACACAGCAACAATAATCTACTCCTATCGCGCTCACAAACATCAAGACACCAGTATAATCTTTCCGTTAGAGGCCCAAAGCTGTGGAGTGAACTAAGCCCTCAACTGAGATCTATGTCCTCACATACTGTCTTTAAAAAACATTTGAAAAAATATCTAATGTCTACCTAATCTGCTACTAAATATTCATCTCAGTTATTTGTTTCTCTTCTTCTTGTATCATCCCATGTTTAGTCATCATCCTATGTTGTCTTTTTTTTTTCTCATATCATCCTATGTTCAATCATCATCCTATGTCTGTTTCTTCGTTTTCGTATCATCCTATATTCAATCATCATCCTATGTTGTCTGTTTTTTCTTTCTTATATCATTTTATGTTTAATCATCATCCTATGTTGTCTGTTTCTTCTTTCTTATTTCATTTTATGTTTAATCATCATTCTTTGTTGTCTGTTTCTTCTTCCTTATATCATCTTATGTTTAATCATCATTCTATGTTGTCGGTTTCTTCTTTCTTATATCATCTTAGTAAGTAGTACGTGTTGGTTAGGTGTGGAGCTCTGTACAAGCCTGTTAGGGCTTCGCTCCCACCTTGCACAGATTTGTACTAAAATTTGTGCTAAATAAATAAACAAACAAATAAGGTTTGTGGCAGAAACCCACGCGTTTTCATGGATTTTTCCGTGGGCGTTATATGCAGATTCTGTACATCTGTGGTGTCTCCGGTCATATACGTCCAGGTATAGGACATTCATGGGCGAGACTAGATTGCACACAAACACCTAAATATACACATACATGCAGGCAAACACACGCAGACTCTCACAGACAGACGCACACACTGTAAAGACACAAACACAATGGTTTATTTCAATTTATAATCTTTTTTGAGATTGGTTGTGTGACCTGTCATGGGCATGTCTCACACTTGACCATTTCGCAGGAGTAGCAAGAAACATTGCAAAATTACAGAAATCAAAAAAAGTATGATCTCAATCTGTAAAATAGCAAATACAAATGAGCCTGAATGTGCAACATTGGAGTCCCAACATTATTTGGGATTACAGATTAGGTCACCTCCAAATCACAAATATGAAACATATTTGATATTACAACAAAATCATGTAATGTGAGGGGAACAACAATGGAACCTTGAACGGCAACCTGCAATAGCCAATCTGACTGGGTGGCGGTTTGCTTTACTCTACAGTCATGTTGGATCATGCGAGTTTCAGAGAGGCCATGTTCTGAATCATGGCTTGTGATCATGAATATAAAGGTGAAGACCAGAGAGCTGTCTTTGGAAGAAAAGCAAGCCATTGTAAACAAAGTAGGAGAAAATGCTAATTCAATTGTTCTCCTTTATTTTGCAATGAAATAATGAGAAAATGTAATCTTCTGAATCATAAACTCCTTGACCACAAGTGTGCAAAAGCTGGGGGTGATAAGTTTGTTCATTATTCATTATAAAGCATCAAAATGCTTGCTGCTACTCACTGAATTCTTTGCACCATTCTTTGAAAACTAGACTAGTGTGAGTGAAAATCCCAGATCATCAGCAGTTTCTGAGATACTCAAACCACCCTGTCTGCCACCAACATTCCACGGTCAGTCATTGAGATCAAATTTTTTTTCTCCCATTCTGATCGTTCATGTGTACATTAACTGAAGCTCCTCCCGTATCAACATCATTGTATGCATTGCACTATTGCCACACAATTTGCTGATTAGATAATCACATTAATAAGTAGGTGTAATAAAGTAAAAATGTTTTTGGATATTCACCATGCTCGCATTATCCTTGAGTTCATACTTCCTTATCTGCTTCTAATTCACTCCCCCAAATCCATGTCAGGATGGATATAATTGACTTTAGCAATGCAAAGTTGGCATGAAAAGAACATTTTACAAAAAGAAAACTCCTAAAATTACTAAAACTCCTTGGCAAAAAATGCCCACTGCATCTACAAAGGGACATCTAGTAAAACCAATAGTAAGATCATATATTTATTCCAGATTTAGTAGCAGATATTAATAGAAGAACATGGTATAATTGCACAAGAATTCCCCTGGTTTATTTCACAAGTCAGTGAACAGTTTTTTTCACTACTGTAATGGAATACATTCAGG